>NW_026044080.1:0-118000 GCF_937001465.1 Orcinus orca | reverse complement strand
GAGCTCCTTTCTTCAACTCGCTTTCTTGTGAGCTGGCCACAACACCGCAGGATTGCTTCAGGCCCTAATCTGGTTCCGGCACAGCACGCTGAGCCTTTGGTTAATTCCTCTTCCTGGTGGGAAATGAGAGTTAAATTTGCCCGTCCAGACACCTCCAGCTAGTCTCTCATTGGTTCTCCCTATTCCTGTTCATCTTCCGCAGAAATTGCAAACTGGGCCAAACAGGAGGTTAAAGGCACTGAGTCTCCAAGTCGGGAGAGTGTTAGTAAAGCATCTGGAATATTGCACCCGAGTACCAGGGGACGAAAGCTGAGACATATTTGAACACGTCTCCCGATCACACGGTTGATCATACTCTGGGTTCCACATGCATGTTTTAGCTGAAGGAAGAATCCCTTAAACCTGGAGAGTTGAGACCCGTGGAATGGGTACCATGCAATATGACTTCAAAGGGTCTTCATTTGCTCACCGAACCTCTCCAATCCTATCACTGCTGCCGTTATGCCCCTGTACACACGTTTGATTCTCTTTCAGAGCCATAGTAATCCATAGGTTTTAAGATACTTACTAGTCAGGTACATTCTTAGGCGTTTAATATGGGGTGTTGAGTCCATTTCGTTGAGCAAGGAGTAGCTCTTGTGTATTCCATATTTGGCTTAAGGAACTTTATCTGTGCTCATTTCAATCTCTGGTTTTATGCAGCACCCCAACTCCCCTTTCCCCTTCAGCAAGCATAAGTTGTTTTTCTAAATTTGAGACCCTGTTCTGTTTTGTAATTCAGTTCCTGTGTAGCCAAGATTACATTCCGTGTATTAGTGATATCTTATGATGTTTCTTTTTCTGTGTGACTTATTTCAGTTAGAATCATCATACCTGAATCCACTCATTATGCTGCTCCGGGCCTGATGACATAGATTTCATTGCTGAGTGATATTGCATTGTACGTTAGTACCACAACTTCTTTATCCATTTTTCACTTTCTGCGATATTGAACTTGTACCGTAAACGAGGTTCTTGTAAACAGAGCCGTCCCAAACTTTGGGGTGGCTGTGTCTTTTTGATTTTAATTTCCCTAAGCTATAGGACCATAAGTGGAAGTGCCCTAGGCTCTGTTGCTTTGTTTTTAGATGTTTCAGGAAACACCATACAATTCTCAGGAGTGGCTGTTGGCAATTTACATCCCGCCTATCAGCATAACAAGGCTCCCAGTTCTCCATGGCCTGTCCTGCCTTTCTGGATTTTACACTTTTTTCAGATGGCCCTTTTGACCGGGGGGAAGTGAGACTTCATTGTAGTGCAGATTTCCTTTGCAAGCTTGCTTGGTTGGCCAAAATGGGCGTATGCGTTTTTTCCTGAATATATTCAGGAAAAAACGCATACGCCCTTTTTGGCCAAGTGCATCATTGTCGACGTTCTGCCTCTTTTCCTATGCTTTAAATGCAATTCCAGTCTACCTCCTGAAATCGGTTGCCTGCAATTCTGCCCCGCTTTCAAGTCCTCTTGGCAGCCTTACTTCAGTATATTTTTGGACGATAGCTGTCATTTATAACTCTGCAGGTTTGTGAATTACAGTGCCCCTGAGCTCCTTTCTTCAACTCGCTTTCTTGTGAGCTGGCCGCAACACCGCAGGATTGCTTCAGGCCCTAATCTGGTTGTGGCACGGCACGCTGAGCCTTTGGTTAATTCCTCTTCCTGGTGGGAAATGAGAGTTAAATTTGCCCGTCCAGACACCTGCAGCTAGTCTCTCATTGGTTCTCCCTATTCCTGTTCATCTTCCGCAGAAATTGCAAACTGGGCCAAACAGGAGGTTAAAGGCACTGACTCTCCAAGTCGGGAGAGTGTTAGTAAAGCATCTGGAATATTGCCCCCGAGTACCAGGGGACGAGAACTGAGACATATTTGAACACGTCTCCCAATCACACGGTTGATCATATTCTGGGTTCCACATGCATGTTTTAGCTGAAGGAAGAATCCCTTAAACCTGGAGAGTTGAGACCCGTGGAATGGGTACCATGCAATATGACTTCAAAGGGTCTTCATTTGCTCACCGAACCTCTCCAATCCTATCACTGCTGCCGTTATGACCCTGTACACACACTAGATTCTCTTTCAGAGCCATAGTAATCCATAGGTTTTAAGATACTTACTAGTCAGGTACATTCTTAGGCGTTTAATATGGGGTGTTGAGTCCATTTCGTTGAGCAAGGAGTAGCTCTTGTCTATTCCATATTTGGCTTAAGGAACTTTATCTGTGCTCATTTCAATCCCTGGTTTTATGCAGCTCCCCAACTGACCTTTCCCCTTAAGCAAGCATATAGGTTTTCTAAATTTGAGACCCTGTTCTGTTTTGTAATCCAGTTCCTGTGTAGCCAAGTTTACATTCCGTGTATTAGTGATATCTTATGATGTTTCTTTTTCTGTGTGACTTATTTCAGTTAGAATCATCATACCTGAATCCACTCATTATGCTGCTATGGGCCTGATGACGTAGATTTCATTGCTGAGTGATATTGCATTGTACGTAAGTACCACAACTTCTTTATCCTTTTTTCACTTTCTGCGATATTGAACTTGTACCGTAAACGAGGTTCTTGTAAACAGTGCCGTACCGAACTTTGGGGTGGCTGTGTCTTTTTGATTTTAATTTCCCTAAGCTATAGGACCATAAGTGGAAGTGCCCTAGGCTCTGTTGCTTTGTTTTTTAGATGTTTCAGGAAACACCATACACTTCTCCAGAGTGGCTGTTGGCAATTTACATCCCGCCCATCAGCATAACAAGGCTTCCAGTTCTCCATGGCCTGTCCTGCCTTTCTGGATTTTACACTTTTTTCAGATGGCCCTTTTGACCGGGGGGAAGTGAGACTTCATTTTAGTGCAGATTTCCTTTGCAAGCTTGCTTGGTTGGCCAAAATGGGCGTATGCGTTTTTTCCTGAATATATTCAGGAAAAAACGCATATGCCCTTTTTGTCCAAGTGCATCATTGTCGACGTTCTGCCTCTTTTCCTATGCTTTAAATGTAATTCCAGTCTACCTCCTGAAATCAGTTTCCTGCAATTCTGCCCCGGTTTCAAGTCCTCTTGGCAGCCTTACTTCAGCATATTTTTGGACGATATCTGTCATTTATAACTCTGCAGGTTTGTGAATTACAGTGCCCCTGAGCTCCTTTCTTCAACTCGCTTTCTTGTGAGCTGGCCACAACACCGCAGGATTGCTTCAGGCCCTAATCTGGTTCCGGCACAGCACGCTGAGCCTTTGGTTAATTCCTCTTCCTGGTGGGAAATGAGAGTTAAATTTGCCCGTCCAGACACCTCCAGCTAGTCTCTCATTGGTTCTCCCTATTCCTGTTCATCTTCCGCAGAAATTGCAAACTGGGCCAAACAGGAGGTTAAAGGCACTGACTCTCCAAGTCGGGAGAGTGTTAGTAAAGCATCTGGAATATTGCACCCGAGTACCAGGGGACGAAAGCTGAGACATATTTGAACACGTCTCCCGATCACACGGTTGATCATACTCTGGGTTCCACATGCATGTTTTAGCTGAAGAAAGAATCCCTTAAACCTGGAGAGTTGAGACCCGTGGAATGGGTACCATGCAATATGACTTCAGAGGGTCTTCATTTGCTCACCGAACCTCTCCAATCCTATCACTGCTGTGTTTATGCCCCTGTACACACGCTTGATTCTCTTTCGGAGACATAGCAATCCATACGTTTTAAGATACTTACTAGTCAGGTACATTCTTAGGCGTTTAATATGGGGTGTTGAGTCCATTTCGTTGAGCAAGGAGTAGCTCTTGTCTATTTCATATTTGGCTTAAGGAACGTTATCTGTGCTCATTTCAATCTCTGGTTTTATGCAGCACCCCAACTCACCTTTCCCCTTAAGCAAGCATAAGTTGGTTTTCTACATTTGAGACCCTGTTCTGTTTTGTAATCCAGTTCCTGTGTAGCCAAGTTTACATTCCGTGTATTAGTGATTTCTTATGATGTTTCTATTTCTGTGTGACTTATTTCAGTTAGAATCATCATACCTGAATCCACTCAATATGATGCTACGGGCCTGTTGACATAGATTTCATTGCTGAGTGATACTGCATTGTACGTAAGTACCCCAATTTCTTTATCCATTTTTCACTTTCTGTGATATTGAACTTGTACTGTAAATCAGGTTCTTGTAAACAGAGCTGTCCCAAACTTTGGCCTGGCTGTGTCTTTTTGATTTTAATTTCCCTAAGCTATAGGACCATAAGTGGAAATGCCCTAGGCTCTGTTGCTTTGTTTTTTAGATGTTTCACTAAACACCATACACTTCTCCCCAGTGGCTGTTGGCAATTTACATCCCGCCCATCAGCATAACAAGGCTCCCAGTTCTCCATGGCCTGTCCTGCCTTTCTGGATTTTACACTTTTTTCAGATGGCCCTTTTGACCGGGGGGAAGTGAGACTTCATTGTAGTGCAGATTTCCTTTGCAAGCTTGCTTGGTTGGCCAAAAAGGGCCTATGCGTTTTTTCCTGAATATATTCAGGAAAAAACGCATATGTCCTTCTTGGCCAAGTGCATCATTGTGGACGTTCTGCCTCTTTTCCTAGGCTTTAAATGCAATTCCAGTCTACCCCCTGAAATCGGTTTCCTGCAATTCTGCCCCGGTTTCAAGTCCTCTTGGCAGCCTTACTTCAGCATATTTTTGGACGATATCTGTCATTTATAACTCTGCAGGTTTGTCAATTACAGTGCCCCTGAGCTCCTTTCTTCAACTCGCTTTCTTGTGAGCTGGCCACAACACCGCAGGATTGCTTCAGGCCCTAATCTGGTTCCGGCACGGCACGCTGAGCCTTTGGTTAATTCCTCTTCCTGGTGGGAAATGAGAGTTAAATTTGCCCGTGCAGACACCTCCAGCTAGTCTCTCATTGGTTCTCCCTATTCCTGTTCATCTTCCGCAGAAATTGCAAACTGGGCCAAACAGGAGGTTAAAGGCACTGACTCTCCAAGTCGGGAGAGTGTTAGTAAAGCATCTGGAATGTTGCACCCGAGTACCAGGGGACGAGAACTGAGACATAGTTGAACACGTCTCCCGATCACATGGTTGATCATACTCTGGGTTCCACATGCATGTTTTAGCTGAAGGAAGAATCCCTTAAACCTGGAGAGTTGAGACCCGTGGAATGAGTACCATGCAATATGACTTCAAAGGGTCTTCATTTGTTCACTGAACCTCTCCAATCCTATCACTGCTGCGTTTATTTCCCTGTACACACGCTTCATTCTCTTTCGGAGACATAGCAATGCATAGTTTTTAAGATACTTACTAGTCAGGTACATTCTTAGGCGTTTAATATGGGGTGTTGAGTCCATTTCGTGGAGCAAGGAGTAGCTCTTGTCTATTCCATATTTGGCTTAAGGAACTTTATCTGTGCTCATTTCAATCTCTGGTTTTATGCAGCACCCCAACTCACCTTTCGCCTTAAGCAAGCATGTTGGTTTTCTGAATTTGAGACCCTGTTCTGTTTTGGAATCCAGTTCCTGTGTAGCCAAGTTTACATTCCGTGTATTAGTGATATCTTATGATGTTTCTTTTTCTGTGTGACTTATTTCAGTTAGAATCATCATACCTGAATCCACTCAATATGATGCTACGGGCCTGTTGACATAGATTTCATTGCTGAGTGATATTGCATTGTACGTAAGTACCCCAATTTCTTTATCCATTTTTCACTTTCTGCGATATTGAACTTGTACTGTAAGTCAGGTTCTTGTAAACAGAGCTGTCCCAAACTTTGGCCTGGCTGTGTCTTTTTGATTTTAATTTCCCTAAGCTATAGGACCATAAGTGGAAGTGCCCTAGGCTCTGTTGCTTTGTTTTTTAGATGTTTCAGGAAACACCATACACTTCTCCCCAGTGGCTGTTGGCAATTTACATCCCGCCCATCAGCATAACAAGGCTCCCAGTTCTCCATGGCCTGTCCTGCCTTTCTGGATTTTACACTTTTTTCAGATGGCCCTTTTGACCGGGGGGAAGTGAGACTTCATTGTAGTGCAGATTTCCTTTGCAGGCTTGCTTGGTTGGTCAAAAAGGGCGTATGCGTTTTTTCCTGAATATATTTAGGAAAAAACACATACGCCCTTTTTGGCCAAGTGCATCATTGTCGACGTTCTGCCTCTTTTCCTATGCTTTAAATGCAATTCCAGTCTACCTCCTGAAATCGGTTGCCTGCAATTCTGCCCCGCTTTCAAGTCCTCTTGGCAGCATTACTTCAGTATATTTTTGGACGATAGCTGTCATTTATAACTCTGAAGGTTTGTGAATTACAGTGCCCCTGAGCTCCTTTCTTCAACTCTCTTTCTTGTGAGCTGGCCGCAACACCGCAGGATTGCTTCAGGCCCTAATCTGGTTCCGGCACGACACGCTGAGCCTTTGGTTAATTCCACTTCCTGGTGGGAAATGAGAGTTAAATTTGCCCGTCCAGTCACCTCCAGCTAGTCTCTCATTGGTTCTCCCTATTCTTGTTCATCTTCCGCAGAAATTGCAAACTGGGACAAACAGGAGGTTAAAGGCACTGACTCTCCAAGTCGGGAGAGTTTTAGTAAAGCGTCTGGAATGTTGCACCCGAGTACCAGGGGACGAAAACTGAGACATATTTGAACACGTCTCCCGATCACACGGTTGATCATACTCTGGGTTCCACATGCATGTTTTAGCTGAAGGAAGAATCCCTTAAACCTGGAGAGTTGAGACCCGTGGAATGGGTACCATGCAATATGACTTCAAAGGGTCTTCATTTGCTCACCGAACCTCTCCAATCCTATCACTGCTGCGTTTGTGCCCCTGTACACACGCTTGATTCTCTTTCGGAGACATAGCAATCCATAGGTTTTAAGATACTTACTAGTCAGGTACATTCTTAGGCGTTTAATATGGGGTGTTGAGTCCATTTCGTTGAGCAAGGAGTAGCTCTTGTCTATTCCATATTTGGCTTAAGGAACTTTATCTGTGCTCATTTCAGTCTCTGGTTTTATGCAGCACCCCAACTCACCTTTCCCCTTAAGCAAGCATAAGTTGGTTTTCTTCATTTGAGACACTGTTCTGTTTTGTAATCCAGTTCCAGTGTAGCCAAGTTTACATTCCGTGTATTAGTGATGTCTTATGATATTTCTATTTCTCTGTGACTTATTTCAGTTAGAATCATCATACCTGAATCCTCTGATTATGATTCTACGGGCCTGATGACATAGATTTCATTGCTGAGTGATATTGCGTTGTACGTAAGTATCACAACTTCTTTATCCATTTTTCACTTTCTGCGATATTGACCTTGTACCGAAAACGAGGTTCTTGTAAACAGAGCCGTCCCAAACTTTGGGGTGGCTGTGTCTTTTTGCTTTTAATTTCCCTAAGCTATAGGACCATAAGTGGAAGTGCCCTAGGCTCTGTTGCTTTGTTTTTTAGATGTTTCAGGAAACACCATACACTTCTCCGGAGTGGCTGTTGGCAATTTACAATCCGCCCATCAGCATAACAAGGCTTCCAGTTCTCCATGGCCTGTCCAGCCTTTCTGGATTTTACACTTTTTTCAGATGGCCCTTTTGACCGGGGGGAAGTGAGACTTCATTGTAGTGCAGATTTCCTTTGCAAGCTTGCTTGGTTGGCCAAAAAGTGCGTATGCGTTTTTTCCTGTATATATTCAGAAAAAAACACATACGCCCTTTTTGGCCAAGTGCATCATTGTGGACGTTCTGCCTCTTTTCCTATGCTTTCAATGCAATTCCAGTCTACCTCCTGAAATCGGTTGCCTGCAATTCTGCCCCGCTTTCAAGTCCTCTTGGCAGCCTTACTTCAGTATATTTTTGGACGATAGCTGTCATTTATAACTCTGCAGGTTTGTGAATTACAGTGCCCCTGAGCTCCTTTCTTCAACTCGCTTTCTTGTGAGCTGGCCGCAACACCGCAGGATTGCTTCAGGCCCTAATCTGGTTCCGGCACGGCACGCTGAGCCTTTGGTTAATTCCTCTTCCTGGTGGGAAATGACAGTTAAATTTGCCCGTCCAGACACCTCCAGCTAGTCTCTCATTGGTTCTCCCTATTCCTGTTCATCTTCCGCAGAAATTGCAAACTGGGCCAAACAGGAGTTTAAAGGCACTGACTCTCCAAGTCGGGAGTGTGTTAGTAAAGCATCTGGAAAGTTGCGCCCGCGTACCAGGGGATGAAAACTGAGACATATTTGAACACGTCTCCCGTTCACACGGTTGATCATACTCTGGGTTCCACATGCATGTTTTTGCTGAAGGAAGAATCCCTTAATCCTGGAGAGTTGAGACCCGTGGAATGGGTACCATGCAATATGACTTCAAAGGGTCTTCATTTGCTCACCGAACCTCTCCAATCCTATCACTGCTGCGTTTATGCCCCTGTACACATGCTTGATTCTCTTTCGGAGACATAGCAATCCATAGGTTTTAAGATACTTACTAGTCAGGTACATTCTTAGGCGTTTAATATGGGGTGTTGAGTCCATTTCGTTGAGCAAGGAGTAGCTCTTGTCTATTCCATATTTGGCTTAAGGAACTTTATCTGTGCTCATTTCAGTCTCTGGTTTTATGCAGCACCCCAACTCACCTTTCCCCTTAAGCAAACATAAGTTGGTTTTCTTCATTTGAGACACTGTTTTGTTTTGTAATCCAGTTCCAGTGTAGCCAAGTTTACATTCTGTGTATTAGTGATGTCTTATGATATTTCTATTTCTGTGTGACTTATTTCAGTTAGAATCATCATACCTGAAACCACTCATTATGCTGCTACGGGCCTGATGACATAGATTTCATTGCTGAGTGATATTGCATTGTACGTAAGTACCACAACTTCTTTATCCATTTTTCACTTTCTGCGATATTGAACTTGTACCGTAAACGAGGTTCTTGTAAACAGAGCCGTCCCAAACTTTGGGGTGGCTGTGTCTTTTGGATTTTAATTTCCCTAAGCTATAGGACCATAAGTGGAAGTGCCCTAGGCTCTGTTGCTTTGTTTTTTAGATGTTTCAGCATACACCATAGACTTCTCCCAAGTGGCTGTTGGCAATTTATATCCCGCCCATCAGTATAACAAGGCTCCCAGTTCTCCATGGCCTGTCCTGCCTTTCTGGATTTTACACTTTATTCAGATGGCCCTTTTGACCGGGGGGAAGTGAGACTTCATTGTAGTGCAGATTTCCTTTGCAAGCTTGCTTGGTTGGCCAAAAAGGGCGTATGCGTTTTTTCCTGAATATATTCAGGAAAAAACGCATACGCCCTTTTTGGCCAAGTGCATCATTGTCGACGTTCTGCCTCTTTTCCTATGCTTTCAGTGCAATTCCAGTCTACCTCCTGAAATCGGTTGCCTGCAATTCTGCCCCGCTTTCAAGTCTTCTTGGCAGCCATACTTCAGTATATTTTTGGACGATAGCTGTCATTTATAACTCTGCAGGTTTGTGAATTACAGTGCCCCTGAGCTCCTTTCTTCAACTCGCTTTCTTGTGAGCTGGCCGCAACACCGCAGGATTGCTTCAGGCCCTAATCTGGTTCCGGCACGGCACGCTGAGCGTTTGGTTAATTCCTCTTCCTGGTGGGAAATGGGAGTTAAATTTGCCCGTCCAGACACCTCCAGCTAGTCTCTCATTGGTTCTCCCTATTCCTGTTCATCTTCCGCAGAAATTGCAAACTGGGCCAAACAGGAGGTTAAAGGCACTGACTCTCCAAGTCGGGAGAGTGTTAGTAAAGCTTCTGGAATGTTGCACCCGAGTACCAGGGGTCGAAAACTGAGACATATTTGAACACGTCTCCCAATCACACGGTTGATCATACTCTGGGTTCCACATGCATGTTTTAGCTGAAGGAAGAATCCCTTAAACCTGGAGAGTTGAGACCCGTGGAATGGGTACCATGCAATATGACTTCAAAGGGTCTTCATTTGCTCACCGAACCTCTCTAATCCTATCACTGCTGCGTTTATGCCCCTGTACACATGCTTGATTCTCTTTCAGAGACATAGCAATCCATAGGTTTTAAGATACTTACTAGTCAGGTACATTCTTAGGCGTTTAATATGGGGTGTTGAGTCCATTTCGTTCAGCAAGGAGTAGCTCTTGTCTATTCCATATTTGGCTTAAGGAACTTTATCTGTGCTCATTTCAGTCTCTGGTTTTATGCAGCACCCCAACTCACCTTTCCCCTTAAGCAAGCATAAGTTGGTTTTCTACATTTGAGACCCTGTTCTGTTTTGTAATCCAGTTCCTATGTAGCCAAGTTTACATTCCGTGTATTAGTGATGTGTTATGATGTTTCTATTTCTGTGAGACTTATTTCAGTCAGAATCATCATACCTGAATCCACTTATTATGCTGCTATGGGCCTGATGACATAGATTTCATTGCTGAGTGATATTGCATTGTACGTAAGTACCACAACTTCTTTATCCAGTTTTCACATTCTGCGATATTGAACTTGTACCGTAAACGAGGCTCTTGTAAACAGAGCCATCCCAAACTTTGGGGTGGCTGTGTCTTTTTGATTTTAATTTCCCTAAGCTATAGGACCATAAGTGGAAGTGCCCTAGGCTCTGTTGCTTTGTTTTTTAGATGTTTCAGGAAACACCATACACTTCTCCCCAGTGGCTGTTGGCAACTTACATCCCGCCCATCAGCATAACAAGGCTCCCAGTTCTCCATGGCCTGTCCTGCCTTTCTGGATTTTACACTTTTTTCAGATGGCCCTTTTGACCGGGGGGAAGTGAGACTTCATTGTAGTGCAGATTTCCTTTGCAAGCTTGCTTGGTTGACCAAAAAGGGCGTATGCGTTTTTTCCTGAATATATTCAGGAGAAAACGCATATGCCCTTTATGGCGAAGTGCATCATTGTGGACGTTCTGCCTCTTTTCCTATGCTTTAAATGCATTGCCTGTCTACCTCCTGAAATCGGTTTCCTGCAATTCTGCCCCGCTTTCAAGTCCTCTTGGCAGCCTTACTTCAGCATATTTTTGGACGATATCTGTCATTTATAACTCTGCAGGTTTGTCAATTACAGTGCCCCTGAGCTCCTTTCTTCAACTCGCTTTCTTGTGAGCTGGCCACAACACCGCAGGATTGCTTCAGGCCCTAATCTGGTTCCGGCACGGCACGCTGAGCCTTTGGTTAATTCCTCTTCCTGCTGGGAAATGAGAGTTAAATTTGCCCGTCCAGACACCTCCAGCTAGTCTCTCATTGGTTCTCCCTATTCCTGTTCATCTTCCGCAGAAATTGCAAACTGGGCCAAACAGGAGGTTAAAGGCACTGACTCTCCAAGTCGGGAGAGTGTTAGTAAAGCGTCTGGAATGTTGCACCCGAGTACCAGGGGACGAGAACTGAGACATATTTGAACACGTCTCCCGATCACATGGTTGATCATACTCTGGGTTCCACATGCATGTTTTAGCTGAAGGAAGAATCCCTTAAACCTGGAGAGTTGAGACCCGTGGAATGAGTACCATGCAATATGACTTCAAAGGGTCTTCATTTGTTCACTGAACCTCTCCAATCCTATCACTGCTGCATTTATTTCCCTGAACACACGCTTCATTCTCTTTCGGAGACATAGCAATGCATAGTTTTTAAGATACTTACTAGTCAGGTACATTCTTAGGCGTTTAATATGGGGTGTTGAGTCCATTTCGTTGAGCAAGGAGTAGCTCTTGTCTATTCCATATTTGGCTTAAGGAACTTTATCTGTGCTCATTTCAATCTCTGGTTTTATGCAGCACCCCAACTCACCTTTCGCCTTAAGCAAGCATGTTGGTTTTCTGAATTTGAGACCCTGTTCTGTTTTGTAATCCAGTTCCTGTGTAGCCAAGTTTACATTCCGTGTATTAGTGATTTCTTATGATGTTTCTATTTCTGTGTGACTTATTTCAGTTAGAATCATCATACCTGAATCCACTCAATATGATGCTACGGGCCTGTTGACATAGATTTCATTGCTGAGTGATATTGCCTTGTACGTAAGTACCCCAATTTCTTTATCCATTTTTCACTTTCTGTGATATTGAACTTGTACTGTAAATCAGGTTCTTGTAAACAGAGCCATCCCAAACTTTGGCCTGGCTGTGTCTTTTTGATTTTAATTTCCCTAAGCTATAGGACCATAAGTGGAAGTGCCCTAGGCTCTGTTGCTTTGTTTTTTAGATGTTTCAGGAAACACCATACACTTCTCCCCAGTGGCTGTTGGCAATTTACATCCCGCCCATCAGCATAACAAGGCTCCCAGTTCTCCATGGCCTGTCATGCCTTTCTGGATTTTACACTTTTTTCAGATGGCCCTTTTGACCGGGGGGAAGTGAGACTTCATTGTAGTGCAGATTTCCTTTGCAAGCTTGCTTGGTTGGCCAAAAAGGGCCTATGCGTTTTTTCCTGAATATATTTAGGAAAAAACACATACGCCCTTTTTGGCCAAGTGCATCATTGTCGACGTTCTGCCTCTTTTCCTATGCTTTAAATGCAATTCCAGTCTACCTCCTGAAATCGGTTGCCTGCAATTCTGCCCCGCATTCAAGTCCTCTTGGCAGCCTTACTTCAGTATATTTTTGGACGATAGCTGTCATTTATAACTCTGAAAGTTTGTGAATTACAGTGCCCCTGAGCTCCTTTCTTCAACTCTCTTTCTTGTGAGCTGGCCGCAACACCGCAGGATTGCTTCAGGCCCTAATCTGGTTCCGGCACGACACGCTGAGCCTTTGGTTAATTCCACTTCCTGGTGGGAAATGAGAGTTAAATTTGCCCGTCCAGTCACCTCCAGCTAGTCTCTCATTGGTTCTCCCTATTCCTGTTCATCTTCCGCAGAAATTGCAAACTGGGCCAAACAGGAGGTTAAAGGCACTGACTCTCCAAGTCGGGAGAGTGTTAGTAAAGCGTCTGGAATGTTGCACCCGAGTACCAGGGGACGAAAACTGAGACATATTTGAACACGTCTCCCGATCACACGGTTGATCATACTCTGGGTTCCACATGCATGTTTTAGCTGAAGGAAGAATCCCTTAAACCTGGAGAGTTGAGACCCGTGGAATGGGTACCATGCAATATGACTTCAAACGGTCTACATTTGTTTACCGAACCTCTCCAGTCCTATCACTGCTGCTTTTATGCCCCTGTACACACGCTTGATTCTCTTTCAGAGACATAGCAATCTATAGGTTTTAAGATACTTACTAGTCAGGTACATTCTTAGGCGTTTAATATGGGGTGTTGAGTCCATTTCGTTGAGCAAGGAGTAGCTCTTGTCTATTCCATATTTGGCTTCAGGAACTTTATCTGTGCTCATTTCAATCCCTGGTTTTATGCAGCTCCCCAACTGACCTTTCCCCTTAAGCAAGCATATTGGTTTTATAAATTTGAGAACCTGTTCTGTTTTGTAATCCAGTTCCTGTGTAGCCAAGTTTACATTCCGTGTATTAGTGATATCTTATGATGTTTCTTTTTCTGTGTGACTTATTTCAGTTAGAATCATCATACCTGAATCCACTCATTATGCTGCTACGGGCCTGATGACATAGATTTCATTGCTGAGTGATATTGCATTGTACGTAAGTACCACAACTTCTTTATCCTTTTTTCGCTTTCTGCGATATTGAACTTGTACCGTAAACGAGGTTCTTGTAAACAGAGCCGTCCCAAACTTTGGGGTGGCTGTGTCTTTTTGATTTTAATTTCCCTAAGCTATAGGACCATAAGTGGAAGTGCCCTAGGCTCTGTTGCTTTGTTTTTTAGATGTTTCAGGAAACACCATACACTTCTCCAGAGTGGCTGTTGGCAATTTACATCCCGCCCATCAGCATAACAAGGCTCCCAGTTCCCCATGGCCTGTCCAGCCTTTCTGGATTTTACACTTTTTTCAGATGGCCCTTTTGACCGGGGGGAAGTGAGACTTCATTTTAGTGCAGATTTCCTATGCAAGCTTGCTTGGTTGGCCAAAAAGGGCGTATGCGTTTTTTCCTGAATATATTCAGGAAAAAACGCATACACCCTTTATGGCCAAGTGCATCATTGTGGACGTTCTGCCTCTTTTCCTATGCTTTAAATGCATTGCCTGTCTACCTCCTGAAATCGGTTTCCTGCAATTCTGCCCCGCTTTCAAGTCCTCCTGGCAGCCTTACTTCAGCATATTTTTGGACGATATCTGTCATTTATAACTCTGCAGGTTTGTCAATTACAGTGCCCCTGAGCTCCTTTCTTCAACTCGCTTTCTTGTGAGCTGGCCACAACACCGCAGGATTGCTTCAGGCCCTAATCTGGTTCCGGCACGGCACGCTGAGCCTTTGGTTAATTCCTCTTCCTGCTGGGAAATGAGAGTTAAATTTGCCCGTCCAGACACCTCCAGCTAGTCTCTCATTGGTTCTCCCTATTCCTGTTCATCTTCCGCAGAAATTGCAAACTGGGCCAAACAGGAGGTTAAAGGCACTGACTCTCCAAGTCGGGAGAGTGTTAGTAAAGCGTCTGGAATGTTGCACCCGAGTACCAGGGGACGAGATCTGAGACATATTTGAACACGTCTCCCGATCACATGGTTGATCATACTCTGGGTTCCACATGCATGTTTTAGCTGAAGGAAGAATCCCTTAAACCTGGAGAGTTGAGACCCGTGGAATGAGTACCATGCAATATGACTTCAAAGGGTCTTCATTTGTTCACTGAACCTCTCCAATCCTATCACTGCTGCATTTATTTCCCTGAACACACGCTTCATTCTCTTTCGGAGACATAGCAATGCATAGTTTTTAAGATACTTACTAGTCAGGTACATTCTTAGGCGTTTAATATGGGGTGTTGAGTCCATTTCGTTGAGCAAGGAGTAGCTCTTGTCTATTCCATATTTGGCTTAAGGAACTTTATCTGTGCTCATTTCAATCTCTGGTTTTATGCAGCACCCCAACTCACCTTTCGCCTTAAGCAAGCATGTTGGTTTTCTGAATTTGAGACCCTGTTCTGTTTTGTAATCCAGTTCCTGTGTAGCCAAGTTTACATTCCGTGTATTAGTGATTTCTTATGATGTTTCTATTTCTGTGTGACTTATTTCAGTTAGAATCATCATACCTGAATCCACTCAATATGATGCTACGGGCCTGTTGACATAGATTTCATTGCTGAGTGATATTGCCTTGTACGTAAGTACCCCAATTTCTTTATCCATTTTTCACTTTCTGTGATATTGAACTTGTACTGTAAATCAGGTTCTTGTAAACAGAGCTGTCCCAAACTTTGGCCTGGCTGTGTCTTTTTGATTTTAATTTCCCTAAGCTATAGGACCATAAGTGGAAGTGCCCTAGGCTCTGTTGCTTTGTTTTTTAGATGTTTCAGGAAACACCATACACTTCTCCCCAGTGGCTGTTGGCAATTTACATCCCGCCCATCAGCATAACAAGGCTCCCAGTTCTCCATGGCCTGTCATGCCTTTCTGGATTTTACACTTTTTTCAGATGGCCCTTTTGACCGGGGGGAAGTGAGACTTCATTGTAGTGCAGATTTCCTTTGCAAGCTTGCTTGGTTGGCCAAAAAGGGCCTATGCGTTTTTTCCTGAATATATTTAGGAAAAAACACATACGCCCTTTTTGGCCAAGTGCATCATTGTCGACGTTCTGCCTCTTTTCCTATGCTTTAAATGCAATTCCAGTCTACCTCCTGAAATCGGTTGCCTGCAATTCTGCCCCGCATTCAAGTCCTCTTGGCAGCCTTACTTCAGTATATTTTTGGACGATAGCTGTCATTTATAACTCTGAAAGTTTGTGAATTACAGTGCCCCTGAGCTCCTTTCTTCAACTCTCTTTCTTGTGAGCTGGCCGCAACACCGCAGGATTGCTTCAGGCCCTAATCTGGTTCCGGCACGACACGCTGAGCCTTTGGTTAATTCCACTTCCTGGTGGGAAATGAGAGTTAAATTTGCCCGTCCAGTCACCTCCAGCTAGTCTCTCATTGGTTCTCCCTATTCCTGTTCATCTTCCGCAGAAATTGCAAACTGGGCCAAACAGGAGGTTAAAGGCACTGACTCTCCAAGTCGGGAGAGTGTTAGTAAAGCGTCTGGAATGTTGCACCCGAGTACCAGGGGACGAAAACTGAGACATATTTGAACACGTCTCCCGATCACACGGTTGATCATACTCTGGGTTCCACATGCATGTTTTAGCTGAAGGAAGAATCCCTTAAACCTGGAGAGTTGAGACCCGTGGAATGGGTACCATGCAATATGACTTCAAACGGTCTTCATTTGTTTACCGAACCTCTCCAGTCCTATCACTGCTGCTTTTATGCCCCTGTACACACGCTTGATTCTCTTTCAGAGACATAGCAATCTATAGGTTTTAAGATACTTACTAGTCAGGTACATTCTTAGGCGTTTAATATGGGGTGTTGAGTCCATTTCGTTGAGCAAGGAGTAGCTCTTGTCTATTCCATATTTGGCTTCAGGAACTTTATCTGTGCTCATTACAATCCCTGGTTTTATGCAGCTCCCCAACTGACCTTTCCCCTTAAGCAAGCATATTGGTTTTATAAATTTGAGAACCTGTTCTGTTTTGTAATCCAGTTCCTGTGTAGCCAAGTTTACATTCCGTGTATTAGTGATATCTTATGATGTTTCTTTTTCTGTGTGACTTATTTCAGTTAGAATCATCATACCTGAATCCACTCATTATGCTGCTACGGGCCTGATGACATAGATTTCATTGCTGAGTCATATTGCATTGTACGTAAGTACCACAACTTCTTTATCCTTTTTTCGCTTTCTGCGATATTGAACTTGTACCGTAAACGAGGTTCTTGTAAACAGAGCCGTCCCAAACTTTGGGGTGGCTGTGTCTTTTTGATTTTAATTTCCCTAAGCTATAGGACCATAAGTGGAAGTGCCCTAGGCTCTGTTGCTTTGTTTTTTAGATGTTTCAGGAAACACCATACACTTCTCCAGAGTGGCTGTTGGCAATTTACATCCCGCCCATCAGCATAACAAGGCTCCCAGTTCTCCATGGCCCGTCCTGCCTTTCTGGATTTTACACTTTTTTCAGATGGCCCTTTTGACCGGGGGGAAGTGAGACTTCATTTTAGTGCAGATTTCCTATGCAAGCTTGCTTGGTTGGCCAAAAAGGGCGTATGCGTTTTTTCCTGAATATATTCAGGAAAAAACGCATACGTCCTTTTTGGCCAAGTGCATCATTGTGGACGTTCTGCCTCTTTTCCTAGGCTTTAAATGCAATTCCAGTCTACCTCCTGAAATCGGTTTCCTGCAATTCTGCCCCGGTTTCAAGTCCTCTTGGCAGCCTTACCTCAGCATATTTTTGGACGATAGCTGTCATTTATAACTCTGCAGGTTTGTCAATTACAGTGCCCCTGAGCTCCTTTCTTCAACTCGCTTTCTTGTGAGCTGGCCACAACACCGCAGGATTGCTTCAGGCCCTAATCTGGATCCGGCACGGCACGCTGAGCCTTTGGTTAATTCCTCTTCCTGCTGGGAAATGAGAGTTAAATTTGCCCGTCCAGACACCTCCAGCTAGTCTCTCATTGGTTCTCCCTATTCCTGTTCATCTTCCGCAGAAATTGCAAACTGGGCCAAACAGGAGGTTAAAGGCACTGACTCTCCAAGTCGGGAGAGTGTTAGTAAAGCATCTGGAATGTTGCACCCGAGTACCAGGGGACGAGAACTGAGACATAGTTGAACACGTCTCCCGATCACATGGTTGATCATACTCTGGGTTCCACATGCATGTTTTAGCTGAAGGAAGAATCCCTTAAACCTGGAGAGTTGAGACCCGTGGAATGAGTACCATGCAATATGACTTCAAAGGGTCTTCATTTGTTCACTGAACCTCTCCAATCCTATCACTGCTGCGTTTATTTCCCTGTACACACGCTTCATTCTCTTTCGGAGACATAGCAATGCATAGTTTTTAAGATACTTACTAGTCAGGTACATTCTTAGGCGTTTAATATGGGGTGTTGAGTCCATTTCGTTGAGCAAGGAGTAGCTCTTGTCTATTCCATATTTGGCTTAAGGAACTTTATCTGTGCTCATTTCAATCTCTGGTTTTATGCAGCACCCCAACTCACCTTTCGCCTTAAGCAAGCATGTTGGTTTTCTGAATTTGAGACCCTGTTCTGTTTTGGAATCCAGTTACTGTGTAGCCAAGTTTACATTCCGTGTATTAGTGATATCTTATGATGTTTCTTTTTCTGTGTGACTTATTTCAGTTAGAATCATCATACCTGAATCCACTCAATATGATGCTACGGGCCTGTTGACATAGATTTCATTGCTGAGTGATATTGCATTGTGCGTAAGTACCCCAATTTCTTTATCCATTTTTCACTTTCTGCAATATTGAACTTGTACTGTAAATCAGGTTCTTGTAAACAGAGCTGTCCCAAACTTTGGCCTGGCTGTGTCTTTTTGATTTTAATTTCCCTAAGCTATAGGACCATAAGTGGAAGTGCCCTAGGCTCTGTTGCTTTGTTTTTTAGATGTTTCAGGAAACACCATACACTTCTCCCCAGTGGCTGTTGGCAATTTACATCCCGCACATCAGCATAACAAGGCTCCCAGTTCTCCATGGCCTGTCCTGCCTTTCTGGATTTTACACTTTTTTCAGATGGCCCTTTTGACCGGGGGGAAGTGAGACTTCATTGTAGTGCAGATTTCCTTTGCAAGCTTGCTTGGTTGGTCAAAAAGGGCGTATGCGTTTTTTCCTGAATATATTTAGGAAAAACCACATACGCCCTTTTTGGCCAAGTGCATCATTGTCGATGTTCTGCCTCTTTTCCTATGCTTTAAATGCAATTCCAGTCTACCTCCTGAAATCGGTTGCCTGCAATTCTGTCCCGCATTCAAGTCCTCTTGGCAGCATTACTTCAGTATATTTTTGGACGATAGCTGTCATTTATAACTCTGAAGGTTTGTGAATTACAGTGCCCCTGAGCTCCTTTCTTCAACTCTCTTTCTTGTGAGCTGGCCGCAACACCGCAGGATTGCTTCAGGCCCTAATCTGGTTCCGGCACGACACGCTGAGCCTTTGGTTAATTCCACTTCCTGGTGGGAAATGAGAGTTAAATTTGCCCGTCCAGTCACCTCCAGCTAGTCTCTCATTGGTTCTCCCTATTCTTGTTCATCTTCCGCAGAAATTGCAAACTGGGCCAAACAGGAGGTTAAAGGCACTGACTCTCCAAGTCGGGAGAGTTTTAGTAAAGCGTCTGGAATGTTGCACCCGAGTACCAGGGGACGAAAACTGAGACATATTTGAACACGTCTCCCGATCACACGGTTGATCATACTCTGGGTTCCACATGCATGTTTTAGCTGAAGGAAGAATCCCTTAAACCTGGAGAGTTGAGACCCGTGGAATGGGTACCATGCAATATGACTTCAAAGGGTCTTCATTTGCTCACCGAACCTCTCCAATCCTATCACTGCTGCGTTTATGCCCCTGTACACACGCTTGATTCTCTTTCGGAGACATAGCAATCCATAGGTTTTAAGATACTTACTAGTCAGGTACATTCTTAGGCGTTTAATATGGGGTGTTGAGTCCATTTCGTTCAGCAAGGAGTAGCTCTTGTCTATTCCATATTTGGCTTAAGGAAATTTATCTGTGCTCATTTCAGTCTCTGGTTTTATGCAGCACCCCAACTCACCTTTCCCCTTAAGCAAGCATAAGTTGGTTTTCTACATTTGAGACACTGTTCTGTTTTGTAATCCAGTTCCTATGTAGCCAAGTTTACATTCCGTGTATTAGTGATGTCTTATGATGTTTCTATTTCTGTGAGACTTATTTCAGTTAGAATCATCATACCTGAATCCACTCATTATGCTGCTATGGGCCTGATGACATAGATTTCATTGCTGAGTGATATTGCATTGTACGTAAGTACCACAACTTCTTTATCCAGTTTTCACTTTCTGTGATATTGAACTTGTACCGTAAACGAGGTTCTTGTAAACAGAGCCATCCCAAACTTTGGGGTGGCTGTGTCTTTTTGATTTTAATTTCCCTAAGCTATAGGACCATAAGTGGAAGTGCCCTAGGCTCTGTTGCTTTGTTTTTTAGATGTTTCAGGAAACACCATACACTTCTCCCCAGTGGCTGTTGGCAATTTACATCCCGCCCATCAGCATAACAAGGCTCCCAGTTCTCCATGGCCTGTCCTGCCTTTCTGGATTTTACACTTTTTTAAGATGGCCCTTTTGACAGGGGGGAAGTGAGACTTCATTGTAGTGCAGATTTCCTTTGCAAGCTTGCTTGGTTGGCCAAAAAGGGCGTATGCGGTTTTTCCTGAATATATTCAGGAAAAAACGCATACGCCCTTTTTGGCCAAGTGCATCATTGTCGACGTTCTGCCTCTTTTCCTATGCTTTCAATGCAATTCCAGTCTACCTCCTGAAATCAGTTTCCTGCAATTCTGCCCCGCTTTCAAGTCCTCTTGGCAGCCTTACTTCAGTATATTTTTTGACGATATCTGTCATTTATAACTCTGCAGATTTGTCAATTACAGTGCCCCTGAGCTCCTTTCTTCAACTCGCTTTCTTGTGAGCTGGCCGCAACACCGCAGGATTGCTTCAGGCCGTAATCTGGTTCCGGCACGGCATGCTGAGCCTTTGGTTAATTCCTCTTCCTGGTGGGAAATGAGAGGTAAATTTCCCCATCCAGAAAACTCCAGCTAGTCTCTCATTGGTTCTCCCTATTCCTGTTCATCTTCCGCAGAAATTGCAAACTGGGCCAAACAGGAGGTTAAACGCACTGACTCTCCAAGTCGGGAGAGTGTTAGTAAAGCATCTGGAATGTTGCACCCGAGTACCAGGGGACGAAAGCTGAGACATATTTGAACACGTCTCCCGATCACACAGTTGATCATACTCTGGGTTCCACATGCATGTTTTAGCTGAAGGAAGAATCCCTTAAACCTGGAGATTTGAGACCCGTGGAATGGGTACCATGCAATATGACTTCAAAGGGTCTTCATTTGCTCACCGAACCTCTCCAATCCTATCACTGCTGCTTTTGTGCCCCTGTACACACGCTTGATTCTCTTTCGGAGACATAGCAATCCATAGGTTTTAAGATACTTACTAGTCAGGTACATTCTTAGGCGTTTAATATGGGGTGTTGAGTCCATTTTGTTGAGCAAGGAGTAGCTCTTGTCTATTCCATATTTGGCTTAAGGAACTTTATCTGTGCTCATTTCAGTCTCTGGTTTTATGCAGCACCCCAACTCACCTTTCCCCTTAAGCAAGCATAAGTTGGTTTTCTTCATTTGAGACACTGTTCTGTTTTGTAATCCAGTTCCAGTGTAGCCAAGTTTACATTCCGTGTATTAGTGATGTCTTATGATATTTCTATTTCTCTGTGACTTATTTCAGTCAGAATCATCATACCTGAATCCTCTGATTATGATTCTACGGGCCTGATGACATAGATTTCATTGCTGAGTGATATTGCATTGTACGTAAGTATCACAACTTCTTTATCCATTTTTCGCATTCTGCGATATTGAACGTGTACCGTAAACGAGGTTCTTGTAAACAGAGCCGTCCCAAACTTTGGGGTGGCTGTGTCTTTTTGATTTTAATTTCCCTAAGCTATAGGACCATAAGTGGAAGTGCCCTAGGCTCTGTTGCTTTGTTTTTTAGATGTTTCAGGAAACACCATACACTTCTCCCCTGTGGCTGTTGGCAATTTACATCCTGCCCATCAGCATAACAAGGCTCCCAGTTCTCCATGGCCTGTCCTTCCTTTCTGGATTTTACACTTTTTTCAGATGGCCCTTTTGACCGGGGGGAAGTGAGACTTCATTGTAGTGCAGATTTCCTTTGCAAGCTTGCTTGGTTGGCCAAAAAGGGCATATGCGTTTTTTCCTGAATATATTCAGGAAAAAACGCGTATGCCCTTTTTGGCCAAGTGCATCATTGTCAACGTTCTGCCTCTTTTCCTATGCTTTCAATGCAATTCCAGTCTACCTCCTGAAATCGGTTTCCTGCAATTCTGCCCCGCTTGCAAGTCCTCTTGGCAGCCTTACTTCAGCATATTTTTGGACGATATCTGGCATTTATAACTCTGCAGGTTTGTCAATTACAGTGCCCCTGAGCTCCTTTCTTCAACTCGCTTTCTTGTGAGCTGGCCACAACACTGCAGGATTGCTTCAGGCCCTAATCTGGTTCCGGCACGGCACGCTGAGCCTTTGGTTAATTCCACTTCCTGGTGGGAAATGAGAGTTAAATTTGCCCGTCCAGACACCTCCAGCTAGTCTCTCATTGGTTCTCCCTATTCCTGTTCATCTTCCACAGAAATTGCAAACTTGGCCAAACAGGAGGTTAAAGGCACTGACTCTCCAAGTCGGGAGAGTGTTAGTAAAGCGTCTGGAATGTTGCACCCGAGTACCAGGGGACGAGAACTGAGCCATATTTGAACACGTCTCCCGATCACATGGTTGATCATACTCTGGGTTCCACATGCATGTTTTAGCTGAAGGAAGAATCCCTTAAACCTGGAGAGTTGAGACCCATGGAATGAGTACCATGCAATATGACTTCAAAGGGTCTTCATTTGTTCACTGAACCTCTCCAATCCTATCACTGCTGCGTTTATTTCCCTGTACACACGCTTCATTCTCTTTCGGAGACATAGCAATGCATAGTTTTTAAGATACTTACTAGTCAGGTACATTCTTAGGCGTTTAATATGGGGTGTTGAGTCCATTTCGTTGAGCAAGGAGTAGCTCTTGTCTATTCCATATTTGGCTTAAGGAACTTTATCTGTGCTCATTTCAATCTCTGGTTTTATGCAGCACCCCAACTCACCTTTCGCCTTAAGCAAGCATGTTGGTTTTCTGAATTTGAGACCCTGTTCTGTTTTGGAATCCAGTTCCTGTGTAGCCAAGTTTACATTCCGTGTATTAGTGATATCTTATGATGTTTCTTTTTCTGTGTGACTTATTTCAGTTAGAATCATCATAACTGAATCCACTCAATATGATGCTATGGGCCTGTTGACATAGATTTCTTTGCTGAGTGATATTGCATTGTACGTAAGTACCCCAATTTCTTTATCCATTTTTCACTTTCTGCGATATTGAACTTGTACTGTAAATCAGGTTCTTGTAAACAGAGCCGTCCCAAACTTTGGGGTGGCTGTGTCTTTTTGATTTTAATTTCCCTAAGCTATAGGACCATAAGTGGAAGTGCCCTAGGCTCTGTTGCTTTGTTTTTTAGATGTTTCAGGAAACACCATACACTTCTCCCCAGTGGCTGTTGGCAATTTACATACCGCCGATCAGCATAACAAGGCTCCCAGTTCTCCATGGCCTGTCCTGCCTTTCTGGATTTTACACTTTTTTCAGATGGCCCTTTTGACCGGGGGGAAGTGAGACTTCATTGTAGTGCAGATTTCCTTTGCAAGCTTGCTTGGTTGGCCAAAAAGGGCGTATGCGTTTTTTCCTGAATATATTTAGGAAAAAACGCATACGCCCTTTTTGGCCAAGTGCATCATTGTCGACGTTCTGCCTCTTTTCCTATGCTTTAAATGCAATTCCAGTCTACCTCCTGAAATCGGTTGCCTGCAATTCTGCCCCGCATTCAAGTCCTCTTGGCAGCCTTACTTCAGTATATTTTTGGACGATAGCTGTCATTTATAACTCTGAAGGTTTGTGAATTACAGTGCCCCTGAGCTCCTTTCTTCAACTCTCTTTCTTGTGAGCTGGCCGCAACACCGCAGGATTGCTTCAGACCCTAATCTGGTTCCGGCACGACACGCTGAGCCTTTGGTTAATTCCTCTTCCTGGTGGGAAATGAGAGTTAAATTTGCCCGTCCAGACACCTACAGCTAGTCTCTCATTGGTTCTCCCTATTCTTGTTCATCTTCCACAGAAATTGCAAACTGGGCCAAACAGGAGTTTAAAGGCACTGACTCTCCAAGTCGGGAGAGTGTTAGTAAAGCATCTGGAATGTTGCACCCGAGTACCAGGGGATGAAAACTGAGACATATTTGAACACGTCTCCCGAACACACGGCTGATCATACTCTGGGTTCCACATGCATGTTTTAGCTGAAGGAAGAATCCCTTAAACCTGGAGATTTGAGACCCGTGGAATGGGTACCATGCAATATGACTTCAAAGGGTCTTCATTTGCTCACCGAACCTCTCCAATCCTATCACTGCTGCGTTTATGCCCCTGTACACACTCTTGATTCTCTTTCGGAGACATAGCAATCCATAGCTTTTAAGATACTTACTAGTCAGGTACATTCTTAGGCGTTTAACATGGGGTGTTGAGTCCATTTCGTTGAGCAAGGAGTAGCTCTTGTCTATTCCATATTTCGCTTAAGGAACTTTATCTGTGCTCATTTCAGTCTCTGGTTTTATGCAGCACCCCAACTCACCTTTCCCCTTAAGCAAGCATAAGTTGATTTTCTACATTTGAGAACCTGTTCTGATTTGTAATCCAGTTCCTGTGTAGCCAAGTTTACATTCCGTGTATTAGTGATGTCTTATGATGTTTCTTTTTCTGTGTGACTTATTTCAGTTAGAATCATCATACCTGAATCCACTCATTATGCTGCTATGGGCCTGATGACATAGATTTCATTGCTGAGTGATATTGCATTGTACGTAAGTACCACAACTTCTTTATCCAGTTTTCACTTTCTGCGATATTGAACTTGTACCGTAAACGAGGTTCTTGTAAACAGAGCCGTCCCAAACTTTGGGGTGGCTGTGTCTTTTTGATTTTAATTTCCCTAAGCTATAGGACCATAAGTGGAAGTGCCCTAGGCTCTGTTGCTCTGTTTTTTAGATGTTTCAGGAAACACCATACACTTCTCCCGAGTGGCTGTTGGCAATTTACATCCCGCCCATCAGCATAACAAGGCTCCCATTTCTCCATGGCCTGTCCTGCCTTTCTGGATTTTACACTTTTTTCAGATGGCCCTTTTGACCGGGGGGAAGTGAGACTTCATTGTAGTGCAGATTTCCTTTGCAAGCTTGCTTGGTTGGCCAAAAAGGGCGTATGCGTTTTTTCCTGAATATATTCAGGAAAAAACGCATACGCCCTTTTTGGCCAAGTGCATCATTGTGGACGTTCTGCCTCTTTTCCTATGCTTTAAATGCAATTCCAGTCTACCTCCTGAAATCGGTTTCCTGCAATTCTGCCCCGCTTTCAAGTCCTCTTGGCAGCCTTACTTCAGTATATTTTTGGACGATAGCTGTCATTTATAACTCTGCAGGTTTGTGAATTACAGTGCCCCTGAGCTCCTTTCTTCAACTCGCTTTCTTGTGAGCTGGCCGCAACACCGCAGGATTGCTTCAGGCCCTAATCTGGTTCCGGCACGGCATGCTGAGCCTTTGGTTAATTCCTCTTCCTGGTGGGAAATGAGAGGTAAATTTCCCCATCCAGAAAACTCCAGCTAGTCTCTCATTGGTTCTCCCTATTCCTGTTCATCTTCCGCAGAAATTGCAAACTGGGCCAAACAGGATGTTAAAGGCACTGACTCTCCAAGTCGGGAGAGTGTTAGTAAAGCATCTGGAATGTTGCACCCGAGTACCAGGGGACGAAAACTGAGACATATTTGAACACGCCTCCCGATCACACAGTTGATCATACTCTGGGTTCCACATGCATGTTTTAGCTGAAGGAAGAATCCCTTAAACCTGGAGAGTTGAGACCCGTGGAATGGGTACCATGCAATATGACTTCAAAGGGTCTTCATTTGCTCACCGAACCTCTCCAATCCTATCACTGCTGCGTTTGTGCCCCTGTACACACGCTTGATTCTCTTTCGGAGACATAGCAATCCATAGGTTTTAAGATACTTACTAGTCAGGTACATTCTTAGGCGTTTAATATGGGGTGTTGAGTCCATTTCGTTGAGCAAGGAGTAGCTCTTGTCTATTCCATATTTGGCTTAAGGAACTTTATCTGTGCTCATTTCAGTCTCTGGTTTTATGCAGCACCCCAACTCACCTTTCCCCTTAAGCAAGCATAAGTTGGTTTTCTTCATTTGAGACACTGTTCTGTTTTGTAATCCAGTTCCAGTGTAGCCAAGTTTACATTCCGTGTATTAGTGATGTCTTATGATGTTTCTTTTTCTGTGTGACTTATTTCAGTTAGAATCATCATACCTGAATCCTCTGATTATGATTCTACGGGCCTGATGACATAGATTTCATTGCTGAGTGATATTGCATTGTACGTAAGTATCACAACTTCTTTATCCATTTTTCGCATTCTGCGATATTGAACGTGTACCGTAAACGAGGTTCTTGTAAACAGAGCCGTCCCAAACTTTGGGGTGGCTGTGTCTTTTTGATTTTAATTTCCCTAAGCTATAGGACCATAAGTGGAAGTGCCCTAGGCTCTGTTGCTTTGTTTTTTAGATGTTTCAGGAAACACCATACACTTCTCCCCAGTGGCTGTTGGCAATTTACATCCTGCCCATCAGCATAACAAGGCTCCCAGTTCTCCATGGCCTGTCCTGCCTTTCTGGATTTTACACTTTTTTAAGATGGCCCTTTTGACCGGGGGGAAGTGAGACTTCATTGTAGTGCAGATTTCCTTTGCAAGCTTGCTTGGTTGGCCAAAAAGGGCGTATGCGTTTTTTCCTGAATATATTCAGGAAAAAACGCGTACGCCCTTTTTGGCCAAGTGCATCATTGTCAACGTTCTGCCTCTTTTCCTATGCTTTCAATGCAATTCCAGTCTACCTCCTGAAATCGGTTTCCTGCAATTCTGCCCCGCTTGCAAGTCCTCTTGGCAGCCTTACTTCAGTATATTTTTGGACGATAGCTGTCATTTATAACTCTGCAGGTTTGTGAATTACAGTGCCCCTGAGCTCCTTTCTTCAACTCGCTTTCTTGTGAGCTGGCTGCAACACCGCAGGATTGCTTCAGGCCCTAATCTGGTTCCGGCACGGCACGCTGAGTCTTTGGTTAATTCCTCTTCCTGGTGGGCAATGAGAGTTAAATTTGCCCGTCCAGACACCTGCAGCTAGTCTCTCATTGGTTCTCCCTATTCCTGTTCATCTTCTGCAGAAATTGCAAACTGGGCCAAACAGGAGGTTAAAGGCACTGACTCTCCAAGTCGGGAGAGTGTTAGTAAAGCATCTGGAATGTTGCACCCGAGTACCAGGGCACGAAAACTGAGACATATTTGAACACGTCTCCCGATCACACGGTTGATCATACTCTGGGTTCCACATGCATGTTTTAGCTGAAGGAAGAATCCCTTAAACCTGGAGAGTAGAGACCCGTGGAATGGGTACCATGCAATATGACTTCAAAGGGTCTTCATTTGCTCACCGAACCTCTCCAATCCTATCACTGCTGCGTTTATGCCCCTGTACACACGCTTGATTCTCTTTCGGAGACATAGCAATCCATAGGTTTTAAGATACTTACTAGTCAGGTACATTCTTAGGCGTTTAATATGGGGTGTTGAGTCCATTTCGTTCAGCAAGGAGTAGCTCTTGTCTATTCCATATTTGGCTTAAGGAAATTTATCTGTGCTCATTTCAGTCTCTGGTTTTATGCAGCACCCCAACTCACCTTTCCCCTTAAGCAAGCATAAGTTGGTTTTCTACATTTGAGACACTGTTCTGTTTTGTAATCCAGTTCCTATGTAGCCAAGTTTACATTCCGTGTATTAGTGATGTCTTATGATGTTTCTATTTCTGTGAGACTTATTTCAGTTAGAATCATCATACCTGAATCCACTCATTATGCTGCTATGGGCCTGATGACATAGATTTCATTGCTGAGTGATATTGCATTGTACGTAAGTACCACAACTTCTTTATCCAGTTTTCACTTTCTGTGATATTGAACTTGTACCGTAAACGAGGTTCTTGTAAACAGAGCCATCCCAAACTTTGGGGTGGCTGTGTCTTTTTGATTTTAATTTCCCTAAGCTATAGGACCATAAGTGGAAGTGCCCTAGGCTCTGTTGCTTTGTTTTTTAGATGTTTCAGGAAACACCATACACTTCTCCCCAGTCACTGTTGGCAATTTACATCCCGCCCATCAGCATAACAAGGCTCCCAGTTCTCCATGGCCTGTCCTGCCTTTCTGGATTTTACACTTTTTTAAGATGGCCCTTTTGACAGGGGGGAAGTGAGACTTCATTGTAGTGCAGATTTCCTTTGCAAGCTTGCTTGGTTGGCCAAAAAGGGCGTATGCGTTTTTTCCTGAATATATTCAGGAAAAAACGCATACGCCCTTTTTCGCCAAGTGCATCATTGTCGACGTTCTGCCTCTTTTCCTATGCTTTCAATGCAATTCCAGTCTACCTCCTGAAATCAGTTTCCTGCAATTCTGCCCCGCTTTCAAGTCCTCTTGGCAGCCTTACTTCAGCATATTTTTGGACGATATCTGGCATTTATAACTCTGCAGGTTTGTCAATTACAGTGCCCCTGAGCTCCTTTCTTCAACTCGCTTTCTTGTGAGCTGGCCACAACACTGCAGGATTGCTTCAGGCCCTAATCTGGTTCCGGCATGGCACGCTGAGCCTTTGGTTAATTCCACTTCCTGGTGGGAAATGAGAGTTAAATTTGCCCGTCCAGACACCTCCAGCTAGTCTCTCATTGGTTCTCCCTATTCCTGTTCATCTTCCGCAGAAATTGCAAACTGGGCCAAACAGGAGGTTAAAGGCACTGACTCTCCAAGTCGGGAGAGTGTTAGTAAAGCGTCTGGAATGTTGCACCCGAGTACCAGGGGACGAGAACTGAGCCATATTTGAACACGTCTCCCGATCACATGGTTGATCATACTCTGGGTTCCACATGCATGTTTTAGCTGAAGGAAGAATCCCTTAAAGCTGGAGAGTTGAGACCCATGGAATGAATACCATGCAATATGACTTCAAAGGGTCTTCATTTGTTCACTGAACCTCTCCAATCCTATCACTGCTGCGTTTATTTCCCTGTACACACGCTTCATTCTCTTTCGGAGACATAGCAATGCATAGTTTTTAAGATACTTACTAGTCAGGTACATTCTTAGGCGTTTAATATGGGGTGTTGAGTCCATTTCGTTGAGCAAGGAGTAGCTCTTGTCTATTCCATATTTGGCTTAAGGAACTTTATCTGTGCTCATTTCAATCTCTGGTTTTATGCAGCACCCCAACTCACCTTTCGCCTTAAGCAAGCATGTTGGTTTTCTGAATTTGAGACCCTGTTCTGTTTTGGAATCCAGTTCCTGTGTAGCCAAGTTTACATTCCGTGTATTAGTGATATCTTATGATGTTTCTTTTTCTGTGTGACTTATTTCAGTTAGAATCATCATACCTGAATCCACTCAATATGATGCTACGGGCCTGTTGACATAGATTTCTTTGCTGAGTGATATTGCATTGTACGTAAGTACACCAATTTCTTTATCCATTTTTCACTTTCTGCGATATTGAACTTGTACTGTAAATCAGGTTCTTGTAAACAGAGCTGTCCCAAACTTTGGCCTGGCTGTGTCTTTTTGATTTTAATTTCCCTAAGCTATAGGACCATAAGTGGAAGTGCCCTAGGCTCTGTTGCTTTGTTTTTTAGATGTTTCAGGAAACACCATACACTTCTCCCCAGTGGCTGTTGGCAATTTACATACCGCCCATCAGCATAACAAGGCTCCCAGTTCTCCATGGCCTGTCCTGCCTTTCTGGATTTTACACTTTTTTCAGATGGCCCTTTTGACCGGGGGGAAGTGAGACTTCATTGTAGTGCAGATTTCCTTTGCAAGCTTGCTTGGTTGGCCAAAAAGGGCCTATCCGTTTTTTCCTGAATATATTTAGGAAAAAACACATACGCCCTTTTTGGCCAAGTGCATCATTGTCGACGTTCTGCCTCTTTTCCTATGCTTTAAATGCAATTCCAGTCTACCTCCTGAAATCGGTTGCCTGCAATTCTGCCCCGCATTCAAGTCCTCTTGGCAGCCTTACTTCAGTATATTTTTGGACGATAGCTGTCATTTATAACTCTGAAGGTTTGTGAATTACAGTGCCCCTGAGCTCCTTTCTTCAACTCTCTTTCTTGTGAGCTGGCCGCAACACCGCAGGATTGCTTCAGGCCCTAATCTGGTTCCGGCACGACACGCTGAGCCTTTGGTTAATTCCACTTCCTGGTGGGAAATGAGAGTTAAATTTGCCCGTCCAGTCACCTCCAGCTAGTCTCTCATTGGTTCTCCCTATTCTTGTTCATCTTCCGCAGAAATTGCAAACTGGGCCAAACAGGAGGTTAAAGGCACTGACTCTCCAAGTCGGGAGAGTTTTAGTAAAGCGTCTGGAATGTTGCACCCGAGTACCAGGGGACGAAAACTGAGACATATTTGAACACGTCTCCCGATCACACGGTTGATCATACTCTGGGTTCCACATGCATGTTTTAGCTGAAGGAAGAATCCCTTAAACCTGGAGAGTTGAGACCCGTGGAATGGGTACCATGCAATATGACTTCAAAGGGTCTTCATTTGCTCACCGAACCTCTCCAATCCTATCACTGCTGCGTTTATGCCCCTGTACACACGCTTGATTCTCTTTCGGAGACATAGCAATCCATAGGTTTTAAGATACTTACTAGTCAGGTACATTCTTAGGCGTTTAATATGGGGTGTTGAGTCCATTTCGTTCAGCAAGGAGTAGCTCTTGTCTATTCCATATTTGGCTTAAGGAAATTTATCTGTGCTCATTTCAGTCTCTGGTTTTATGCAGCACCCCAACTCACCTTTCCCCTTAAGCAAGCATAAGTTGGTTTTCTACATTTGAGACACTGTTCTGTTTTGTAATCCAGTTCCTATGTAGCCAAGTTTACATTCCGTGTATTAGTGATGTCTTATGATGTTTCTATTTCTGTGAGACTTATTTCAGTTAGAATCATCATACCTGAATCCACTCATTATGCTGCTATGGGCCTGATGACATAGATTTCATTGCTGAGTGATATTGCATTGTACGTAAGTACCACAACTTCTTTATCCAGTTTTCACTTTCTGTGATATTGAACTTGTACCGTAAACGAGGTTCTTGTAAACAGAGCCATCCCAAACTTTGGGGTGGCTGTGTCTTTTTGATTTTAATTTCCCTAAGCTATAGGACCATAAGTGGAAGTGCCCTAGGCTCTGTTGCTTTGTTTTTTAGATGTTTCAGGAAACACCATACACTTCTCCCCAGTGGCTGTTGGCAATTTACATCCCGCCCATCAGCATAACAAGGCTCCCAGTTCTCCATGGCCTGTCCTGCCTTTCTGGATTTTACACTTTTTTAAGATGGCCCTTTTGACAGGGGGGAAGTGAGACTTCATTGTAGTGCAGATTTCCTTTGCAAGCTTGCTTGGTTGGCCAAAAAGGGCGTATGCGGTTTTTCCTGAATATATTCAGGAAAAAACGCATATGCCCTTTTTGGCCAAGTGCATCATTGTCGACGTTCTGCCTCTTTTCCTATGCTTTCAATGCAATTCCAGTCTACCTCCTGAAATCAGTTTCCTGCAATTCTGCCCCGCTTTCAAGTCCTCTTGGCAGCCTTACTTCAGTATATTTTTTGACGATATCTGTCATTTATAACTCTGCAGGTTTGTCAATTACAGTGCCCCTGAGCTCCTTTCTTCAACTCGCTTTCTTGTGAGCTGGCCGCAACACCGCAGGATTGCTTCAGGCCGTAATCTGGTTCCGGCACGGCATGCTGAGCCTTTGGTTAATTCCTCTTCCTGGTGGGAAATGAGAGGTAAATTTCCCCATCCAGAAAACTCCAGCTAGTCTCTCATTGGTTCTCCCTATTCCTGTTCATCTTCCGCAGAAATTGCAAACTGGGCCAAACAGGAGGTTAAACGCACTGACTCTCCAAGTCGGGAGAGTGTTAGTAAAGCATCTGGAATGTTGCACCCGAGTACCAGGGGACGAAAGCTGAGACATATTTGAACACGTCTCCCGATCACACAGTTGATCATACTCTGGGTTCCACATGCATGTTTTAGCTGAAGGAAGAATCCCTTAAACCTGGAGATTTGAGACCCGTGGAATGGGTACCATGCAATATGACTTCAAAGGGTCTTCATTTGCTCACCGAACCTCTCCAATCCTATCACTGCTGCGTTTGTGCCCCTGTACACACGCTTGATTCTCTTTCGGAGACATAGCAATCCATAGGTTTTAAGATACTTACTAGTCAGGTACATTCTTAGGCGTTTAATATGGGGTGTTGAGTCCATTTTGTTGAGCAAGGAGTAGCTCTTGTCTATTCCATATTTGGCTTAAGGAACTTTATCTGTGCTCATTTCAGTCTCTGGTTTTATGCAGCACCCCAACTCACCTTTCCCCTTAAGCAAGCATAAGTTGGTTTTCTTCATTTGAGACACTGTTCTGTTTTGTAATCCAGTTCCAGTGTAGCCAAGTTTACATTCCGTGTATTAGTGATGTCTTATGATATTTCTATTTCTCTGTGACTTATTTCAGTCAGAATCATCATACCTGAATCCTCTGATTATGATTCTACGGGCCTGATGACATAGATTTCATTGCTGAGTGATATTGCATTGTACGTAAGTATCACAACTTCTTTATCCATTTTTCGCATTCTGCGATATTGAACGTGTACCGTAAACGAGGTTCTTGTAAACAGAGCCGTCCCAAACTTTGGGGTGGCTGTGTCTTTTTGATTTTAATTTCCCTAAGCTATAGGACCATAAGTGGAAGTGCCCTAGGCTCTGTTGCTTTGTTTTTTAGATGTTTCAGGAAACACCATACACTTCTCCCCTGTGGCTGTTGGCAATTTACATCCTGCCCATCAGCATAACAAGGCTCCCAGTTCTCCATGGCCTGTCCTTCCTTTCTGGATTTTACACTTTTTTCAGATGGCCCTTTTGACCGGGGGGAAGTGAGACTTCATTGTAGTGCAGATTTCCTTTGCAAGCTTGCTTGGTTGGCCAAAAAGGGCATACGCGTTTTTTCCTGAATATATTCAGGAAAAAACGCGTATGCCCTTTTTGGCCAAGTGCATCATTGTCAACGTTCTGCCTCTTTTCCTATGCTTTCAATGCAATTCCAGTCTACCTCCTGAAATCGGTTTCCTGCAATTCTGCCCCGCTTGCAAGTCCTCTTGGCAGCCTTACTTCAGCATATTTTTGGACGATATCTGGCATTTATAACTCTGCAGGTTTGTCAATTACAGTGCCCCTGAGCTCCTTTCTTCAACTCGCTTTCTTGTGAGCTGGCCACAACACTGCAGGATTGCTTCAGGCCCTAATCTGGTTCCGGCACGGCACGCTGAGCCTTTGGTTAATTCCACTTCCTGGTGGGAAATGAGAGTTAAATTTGCCCGTCCAGACACCTCCAGCTAGTCTCTCATTGGTTCTCCCTATTCCTGTTCATCTTCCACAGAAATTGCAAACTTGGCCAAACAGGAGGTTAAAGGCACTGACTCTCCAAGTCGGGAGAGTGTTAGTAAAGCGTCTGGAATGTTGCACCCGAGTACCAGGGGACGAGAACTGAGCCATATTTGAACACGTCTCCCGATCACATGGTTGATCATACTCTGGGTTCCACATGCATGTTTTAGCTGAAGGAAGAATCCCTTAAACCTGGAGAGTTGAGACCCATGGAATGAGTACCATGCAATATGACTTCAAAGGGTCTTCATTTGTTCACTGAACCTCTCCAATCCTATCACTGCTGCGTTTATTTCCCTGTACACACGCTTCATTCTCTTTCGGAGACATAGCAATGCATAGTTTTTAAGATACTTACTAGTCAGGTACATTCTTAGGCGTTTAATATGGGGTGTTGAGTCCATTTCGTTGAGCAAGGAGTAGCTCTTGTCTATTCCATATTTGGCTTAAGGAACTTTATCTGTGCTCATTTCAATCTGTGGTTTTATGCAGCACCCCAACTCCCCTTTCCCATTAAGCAAGCATAAGTTGGTTTTCTAAATTTGAGACCCTGTTCTGTTTTGTAATTCAGTTCCTGTGTAGCCAAGATTACATTCCGTGTATTAGTGATATCTTATGATGTTTCTTTTTCTGTGTGACTTATTTCAGTTAGAATCATCATAGCTGAATCCACTCATTATGCTGCTCCGGGCCTGATGACATAGATTTCATTGCTGAGTGATATTGCATTGTACGTAAGTACCACAACTTCTTTATCCATTTTTCACTTTCTGCGATATTGAACTTGTACCGTAAACGAGGTTCTTGTAAACAGAGCCATCCCAAACTTTGGGGTGGCTGTGTCTTTTTGATTTTAATTTCCCTAAGCTATAGGACCATAAGTGGAAGTGCCCTAGGCTCTGTTGCTTTGTTTTTTAGATGTTTCAGGAAACACCATACACTTCTCCCCAGTGGCTGTTGGCAATTTACATACCGCCGATCAGCATAACAAGGCTCCCAGTTCTCCATGGCCTGTCCTGCCTTTCTGGATTTTACACTTTTTTCAGATGGCCCTTTTGACAGGGGGGAAGTGAGACTTCATTGTAGTGCAGATTTCCTTTGCAAGCTTGCTTGGTTGGCCAAAAAGGGCGTATACGTTTTTTCCTGAATATATTTAGGAAAAAACACATACGCCCTTTTTGGCCAAGTGCATCATTGTCGACGTTCTGCCTCTTTTCCTATGCTTTAAATGCAATTCCAGTCTACCTCCTGAAATCGGTTGCCTGCAATTCTGCCCCGCATTCAAGTCCTCTTGGCAGCCTTACTTCAGTATATTTTTGGACGATAGCTGTCATTTATAACTCTGAAGGTTTGTGAATTACAGTGCCCCTGAGCTCCTTTCTTCAACTCTCTTTCTTGTGAGCTGGCCGCAACACCGCAGGATTGCTTCAGACCCTAATCTGGTTCCGGCACGACACGCTGAGCCTTTGGTTAATTCCTCTTCCTGGTGGGAAATGAGAGTTAAATTTGCCCGTCCAGACACCTACAGCTAGTCTCTCATTGGTTCTCCCTATTCCTGTTCATCTTCCACAGAAATTGCAAACTGGGCCAAACAGGAGTTTAAAGGCACTGACTCTCCAAGTCGGGAGAGTGTTAGTAAAGCATCTGGAATGTTGCACCCGAGTACCAGGGGACGAAAACTGAGACATATTTGAACACGTCTCCCGAACACACGGCTGATCATACTCTGGGTTCCACATGCATGTTTTAGCTGAAGGAAGAATCCCTTAAACCTGGAGATTTGAGACCCGTGGAATGGGTACCATGCAATATGACTTCAAAGGGTCTTCATTTGCTCACCGAACCTCTCCAATCCTATCACTGCTGCGTTTATGCCCCTGTACACACTCTTGATTCTCTTTTGGAGACATAGCAATCCATAGCTTTTAAGATACTTACTAGTCAGGTACATTCTTAGGCGTTTAACATGGGGTGTTGAGTCCATTTCGTTGAGCAAGGAGTAGCTCTTGTCTATTCCATATTTCGCTTAAGGAACTTTATCTGTGCTCATTTCAGTCTCTGGTTTTATGCAGCACCCCAACTCACCTTTCCCCTTAAGCAAGCATAAGTTGATTTTCTACATTTGAGAACCTGTTCTGATTTGTAATCCAGTTCCTGTGTAGCCAAGTTTACATTCCGTGTATTAGTGATGTCTTATGATGTTTCTTTTTCTGTGTGACTTATTTCAGTTAGAATCATCATACCTGAATCCACTCATTATGCTGCTATGGGCCTGATGACATAGATTTCATTGCTGAGTGATATTGCATTGTACGTAAGTACCACAACTTCTTTATCCAGTTTTCACTTTCTGCGATATTGAACTTGTACCGTAAACGAGGTTCTTGTAAACAGAGCTGTCCCAAACTTTGGGGTGGCTGTGTCTTTTTGATTTTAATTTCCCTAAGCTATAGGACCATAAGTGGAAGTGCCCTAGGCTCTGTTGCTCTGTTTTTTAGATGTTTCAGGAAACACCATACACTTCTCCCGAGTGGCTGTTGGCAATTTACATCCCGCCCATCAGCATAACAAGGCTCCCATTTCTCCATGGCCTGTCCTGCCTTTCTGGATTTTACACTTTTTTCAGATGGCCCTTTTGACCGGGGGGAAGTGAGACTTCATTGTAGTGCAGATTTCCTTTGCAAGCTTGCTTGGTTGGCCAAAAAGGGCGTATGCGTTTTTTCCTGAATATATTCAGGAAAAAACGCATACGCCCTTTTTGGCCAAGTGCATCATTGTGGACGTTCTGCCTCTTTTCCTATGCTTTAAATGCAATTCCAGTCTACCTCCTGAAATCGGTTTCCTGCAATTCTGCCCCGCTTTCAAGTCCTCTTGGCAGCCTTACTTCAGTATATTTTTGGACGATAGCTGTCATTTATAACTCTGCAGGTTTGTGAATTACAGTGCCCCTGAGCTCCTTTCTTCAACTCGCTTTCTTGTGAGCTGGCCGCAACACCGCAGGATTGCTTCAGGCCCTAATCTGGTTCCGGCACGGCATGCTGAGCCTTTGGTTAATTCCTCTTCCTGGTGGGAAATGAGAGGTAAATTTCCCCATCCAGAAAACTCCAGCTAGTCTCTCATTGGTTCTCCCTATTCCTGTTCATCTTCCGCAGAAATTGCAAACTGGGCCAAACAGGAGGTTAAAGGCACTGACTCTCCAAGTCGGGAGAGTGTTAGTAAAGCATCTGGAATGTTGCACCCGAGTACCAGGGGACGAAAACTGAGACATATTTGAACACGCCTCCCGATCACACAGTTGATCATACTCTGGGTTCCACATGCATGTTTTAGCTGAAGGAAGAATCCCTTAAACCTGGAGAGTTGAGACCCGTGGAATGGGTACCATGCAATATGACTTCAAAGGGTCTTCATTTGCTCACCGAACCTCTCCAATCCTATCACTGCTGCGTTTGTGCCCCTGTACACACGCTTGATTCTCTTTCGGAGACATAGCAATCCATAGGTTTTAAGATACTTACTAGTCAGGTACATTCTTAGGCGTTTAATATGGGGTGTTGAGTCCATTTCGTTGAGCAAGGAGTAGCTCTTGTCTATTCCATATTTGGCTTAAGGAACTTTATCTGTGCTCATTTCAGTCTCTGGTTTTATGCAGCACCCCAACTCACCTTTCCCCTTAAGCAAGCATAAGTTGGTTTTCTTCATTTGAGACACTGTTCTGTTTTGTAATCCAGTTCCAGTGTAGCCAAGTTTACATTCCGTGTATTAGTGATGTCTTATGATATTTCTATTTCTCTGTGACTTATTTCAGTTAGAATCATCATACCTGAATCCTCTGATTATGATTCTACGGGCCTGATGACATAGATTTCATTGCTGAGTGATATTGCATTGTACGTAAGTATCACAACTTCTTTATCCATTTTTCGCATTCTGCGATATTGAACGTGTACCGTAAACGAGGTTCTTGTAAACAGAGCCGTCCCAAACTTTGGGGTGGCTGTGTCTTTTTGATTTTAATTTCCCTAAGCTATAGGACCATAAGTGGAAGTGCCCTAGGCTCTGTTGCTTTGTTTTTTAGATGTTTCAGGAAACACCATACACTTCTCCCCAGTGGCTGTTGGCAATTTACATCCTGCCCATCAGCATAACAAGGCTCCCAGTTCTCCATGGCCTGTCCTGCCTTTCTGGATTTTACACTTTTTTAAGATGGCCCTTTTGACCGGGGGGAAGTGAGACTTCATTGTAGTGCAGATTTCCTTTGCAAGCTTGCTTGGTTGGCCAAAAAGGGCGTATGCGTTTTTTCCTGAATATATTCAGGAAAAAACGCGTACGCCCTTTTTGGCCAAGTGCATCATTGTCAACGTTCTGCCTCTTTTCCTATGCTTTCAATGCAATTCCAGTCTACCTCCTGAAATCGGTTTCCTGCAATTCTGCCCCGCTTGCAAGTCCTCTTGGCAGCCTTACTTCAGTATATTTTTGGACGATAGCTGTCATTTATAACTCTGCAGGTTTGTGAATTACAGTGCCCCTGAGCTCCTTTCTTCAACTCGCTTTCTTGTGAGCTGGCTGCAACACCGCAGGATTGCTTCAGGCCCTAATCTGGTTCCGGCACGGCACGCTGAGTCTTTGGTTAATTCCTCTTCCTGGTGGGCAATGAGAGTTAAATTTGCCCGTCCAGACACCTGCAGCTAGTCTCTCATTGGTTCTCCCTATTCCTGTTCATCTTCTGCAGAAATTGCAAACTGGGCCAAACAGGAGGTTAAAGGCACTGACTCTCCAAGTCGGGAGAGTGTTAGTAAAGCATCTGGAATGTTGCACCCGAGTACCAGGGCACGAAAACTGAGACATATTTGAACACGTCTCCCGATCACACGGTTGATCATACTCTGGGTTCCACATGCATGTTTTAGCTGAAGGAAGAATCCCTTAAACCTGGAGAGTAGAGACCCGTGGAATGGGTACCATGCAATATGACTTCAAAGGGTCTTCATTTGCTCACCGAACCTCTCCAATCCTATCACTGCTGCGTTTATGCCCCTGTACACACGCTTGATTCTCTTTCGGAGACATAGCAATCCATAGGTTTTAAGATACTTACTAGTCAGGTACATTCTTAGGCGTTTAATATGGGGTGTTGAGTCCATTTCGTTCAGCAAGGAGTAGCTCTTGTCTATTCCATATTTGGCTTAAGGAAATTTATCTGTGCTCATTTCAGTCTCTGGTTTTATGCAGCACCCCAACTCACCTTTCCCCTTAAGCAAGCATAAGTTGGTTTTCTACATTTGAGACACTGTTCTGTTTTGTAATCCAGTTCCTATGTAGCCAAGTTTACATTCCGTGTATTAGTGATGTCTTATGATGTTTCTATTTCTGTGAGACTTATTTCAGTTAGAATCATCATACCTGAATCCACTCATTATGCTGCTATGGGCCTGATGACATAGATTTCATTGCTGAGTGATATTGCATTGTACGTAAGTACCACAACTTCTTTATCCAGTTTTCACTTTCTGTGATATTGAACTTGTACCGTAAACGAGGTTCTTGTAAACAGAGCCATCCCAAACTTTGGGGTGGCTGTGTCTTTTTGATTTCAATTTCCCTAAGCTATAGGACCATAAGTGGAAGTGCCCTAGGCTCTGTTGCTTTGTTTTTTAGATGTTTCAGGAAACACCATACACTTCTCCCCAGTCACTGTTGGCAATTTACATCCCGCCCATCAGCATAACAAGGCTCCCAGTTCTCCATGGCCTGTCCTGCCTTTCTGGATTTTACACTTTTTTAAGATGGCCCTTTTGACAGGGGGGAAGTGAGACTTCATTGTAGTGCAGATTTCCTTTGCAAGCTTGCTTGGTTGGCCAAAAAGGGCGTATGCGTTTTTTCCTGAATATATTCAGGAAAAAACGCATACGCCCTTTTTCGCCAAGTGCATCATTGTCGACGTTCTGCCTCTTTTCCTATGCTTTCAATGCAATTCCAGTCTACCTCCTGAAATCAGTTTCCTGCAATTCTGCCCCGCTTTCAAGTCCTCTTGGCAGCCTTACTTCAGCATATTTTTGGACGATATCTGGCATTTATAACTCTGCAGGTTTGTCAATTACAGTGCCCCTGAGCTCCTTTCTTCAACTCGCTTTCTTGTGAGCTGGCCACAACACTGCAGGATTGCTTCAGGCCCTAATCTGGTTCCGGCACGGCACGCTGAGCCTTTGGTTAATTCCACTTCCTGGTGGGAAATGAGAGTTAAATTTGCCCGTCCAGACACCTCCAGCTAGTCTCTCATTGGTTCTCCCTATTCCTGTTCATCTTCCGCAGAAATTGCAAACTGGGCCAAACAGGAGGTTAAAGGCACTGACTCTCCAAGTCGGGAGAGTGTTAGTAAAGCGTCTGGAATGTTGCACCCGAGTACCAGGGGACGAGAACTGAGCCATATTTGAACACGTCTCCCGATCACATGGTTGATCATACTCTGGGTTCCACATGCATGTTTTAGCTGAAGGAAGAATCCCTTAAAGCTGGAGAGTTGAGACCCATGGAATGAATACCATGCAATATGACTTCAAAGGGTCTTCATTTGTTCACTGAACCTCTCCAATCCTATCACTGCTGCGTTTATTTCCCTGTACACACGCTTCATTCTCTTTCGGAGACATAGCAATGCATAGTTTTTAAGATACTTACTAGTCAGGTACATTCTTAGGCGTTTAATATGGGGTGTTGAGTCCATTTCGTTGAGCAAGGAGTAGCTCTTGTCTATTCCATATTTGGCTTAAGGAACTTTATCTGTGCTCATTTCAATCTCTGGTTTTATGCAGCACCCCAACTCACCTTTCGCCTTAAGCAAGCATGTTGGTTTTCTGAATTTGAGACCCTGTTCTGTTTTGGAATCCAGTTCCTGTGTAGCCAAGTTTACATTCCGTGTATTAGTGATATCTTATGATGTTTCTTTTTCTGTGTGACTTATTTCAGTTAGAATCATCATACCTGAATCCACTCAATATGATGCTACGGGCCTGTTGACATAGATTTCTTTGCTGAGTGATATTGCATTGTACGTAAGTACACCAATTTCTTTATCCATTTTTCACTTTCTGCGATATTGAACTTGTACTGTAAATCAGGTTCTTGTAAACAGAGCTGTCCCAAACTTTGGCCTGGCTGTGTCTTTTTGATTTTAATTTCCCTAAGCTATAGGACCATAAGTGGAAGTGCCCTAGGCTCTGTTGCTTTGTTTTTTAGATGTTTCAGGAAACACCATACACTTCTCCCCAGTGGCTGTTGGCAATTTACATACCGCCCATCAGCATAACAAGGCTCCCAGTTCTCCATGGCCTGTCCTGCCTTTCTGGATTTTACACTTTTTTCAGATGGCCCTTTTGACTGGGGGGAAGTGAGACTTCATTGTAGTGCAGATTTCCTTTGCAAGCTTGCTTGGTTGGCCAAAAAGGGCCTATCCGTTTTTTCCTGAATATATTTAGGAAAAAACACATACGCCCTTTTTGGCCAAGTGCATCATTGTCGACGTTCTGCCTCTTTTCCTATGCTTTAAATGCAATTCCAGTCTACCTCCTGAAATCGGTTGCCTGCAATTCTGCCCCGCATTCAAGTCCTCTTGGCAGCCTTACTTCAGTATATTTTTGGACGATAGCTGTCATTTATAACTCTGAAGGTTTGTGAATTACAGTGCCCCTGAGCTCCTTTCTTCAACTCTCTTTCTTGTGAGCTGGCCGCAACACCGCAGGATTGCTTCAGGCCCTAATCTGGTTCCGGCACGACACGCTGAGCCTTTGGTTAATTCCTCTTCCTGGTGGGAAATGAGAGTTAAATTTGCCCGTCCAGACACCTGCAGCTAGTCTCTCATTGGTTCTCCCTATTCCTGTTCATCTTCCACAGAAATTGCAAACTGGGCCAAACAGGAGTTTAAAGGCACTGACTCTCCAAGTCGGGAGAGTGTTAGTAAAGCATCTGGAATGTTGCACCCGAGTACCAGGGGACGAAAACTGAGACATATTTGAACACGTCTCCCGAACACACGGCTGATCATACTCTGGGTTCCACATGCATGTTTTAGCTGAAGGAAGAATCCCTTAAACCTGGAGATTTGAGACCCGTGGAATGGGTACCATGCAATATGACTTCAAAGGGTCTTCATTTGCTCACCGAACCTCTCCAATCCTATCACTGCTGCGTTTATGCCCCTGTACACACTCTTGATTCTCTTTCGGAGACATAGCAATCCATAGCTTTTAAGATACTTACTAGTCAGGTACATTCTTAGGCGTTTAATATGGGGTGTTGAGTCCATTTCGTTGAGCAAGGAGTAGCTCTTGTCTATTCCATATTTCGCTTAAGGAACTTTATCTGTGCTCATTTCAGTCTCTGGTTTTATGCAGCACCCCAACTCACCTTTCCCCTTAAGCAAGCATAAGTTGGTTTTCTACATTTGAGAACCTGTTCTGATTTGTAATCCAGTTCCTGTGTAGCCAAGTTTACATAACGTGTATTAGTGATGTCTTATGATGTTTCTTTTTCTGTGTGACTTATTTCAGTTAGAATCATCATACCTGAATCCACTCATTATGCTGCTATGGGCCTGATGACATAGATTTCATTGCTGAGTGATATTGCATTGTACGTAAGTACCACAACTTCTTTATCCAGTTTTCACTTTCTGCGATATTGAACTTGTACCGTAAACGAGGTTCTTGTAAACAGAGCCATCCCAAACTGTGGGGTGGCTGTGTCTTTTTGATTTTAATTTCCCTAAGCTATAGGACCATAAGTGGAAGTGCCCTAGGCTCTGTTGCTCTGTTTTTTAGATGTTTCAGGAAACACCATACACTTCTCCAGAGTGGCTGTTGGCAATTTACATACCGCCCATCAGCATAACAAGGCTCCCATTTCTCCATGGCCTGTCCTGCCTTTCTGGATTTTACACTTTTTTCAGATGGCCCTTTTGACCGGGGGGAAGTGAGACTTCACTGTAGTGCAGATTTCCTTTGCAAGCTTGCTTGGTTGGCCAAAAAGGGCGTATGCGTTTTTTCCTGAATATATTCAGGAAAAAACGCATACGCCCTTTTTGGCCAAGTGCATCATTGTGGATGTTCTGCCTCTTTTCCTATGCTTTAAATGCAATTCCAGTCTACCTCCTGAAATCGGTTTCCTGCAATTCTGCCCCGCATTCAAGTTCTCTTGGCAGCCTTATTTCAGTATATTTTTGGACGATAGCTGTCATTTATAACTCTGAAGGTTTGTGAATTACAGTGCCCCTGAGCTCCTTTCTTCAACTCTCTTTCTTGTGAGCTGGCCGCAACACACCAGGATTGCTTCAGGCCCTAATCTGGTTCCGGCATGGCACGCTGAGCCTTTGTTTAATTCCTCTTCCTGGTTGGAAATGAGAGTTAAATTTGCCCGTCCAGACACCTCCAGCTAGTCTCTCATTGGTTCTCCCTATTCCTGTTCATCTTCCGCAGAAATTGCAAACTGGGCCAAACAGGAGGTTAAAGGCACTGACTCTCCAAGTCGGGAGAGTGTTAGTAGAGCATCTGGAATGTTGCACCCGAGTACCAGGGGACGAAAACTGAGACATATTTGAACACGTCTCCCGATCACACGGCTGAGCATACTCTGGGTTCCACATGCATGTTTTAGCTGAAGGAAGAATCCCTTAAACCTGGAGAGTTGAGACCCGTGGAATGGGTACCATGCAATATGACTTCAAAGGGTCTTCATTTGCTCACCGAACCTCTCCAATCCTATCACTGCTGCGTTCATGCCCCTGTACACACGCTTGATTCTCTTTCGGAGACATAGCAATCCATAGCTTTTAAGATACTTACTAGTCAGGTACATTCTTAGGCGTTTAATATGGGGTGTTGAGTCCATTTCGTTGAGCAAGGAGTAGCTCTTGTCTATTCCATATTTGGCTTCAGGAACTTTATCTGTGCTCATTTCAATCCCTGGTTTTATGCAGCTCCCCAACTGACCTTTCCCCTTAAGCAAGCATATTGGTTTTCTAAATTTGAGAACCTGTTCTGTTTTGTAATCCAGTTCCTGTGTAGCCAAGTTTACATTCCGTGTATTAGTGATATCTTATGATGTTTCTTTTTCTGTGTGACTTATTTCAGTTAGAATCATCATACCTGAATCCACTCATTATGCTGCTACGGGCCTGATGACATAGATTTCATTGCTGAGTGATATTGCATTGTACGTAAGTACCACAACTTCTTTATCCTTTTTTCGCTTTCTGCGATATTGAACTTGTACCATAAACGAGGTTCTTGTAAACAGAGCCGTCCCAAACTTTGGGGTGGCTGTGTCTTTTTGATTTTAATTTCCCTAAGCTATAGGACCATAAGTGGAAGTGCCCTAGGCTCTGTTGCTTTGTTTTTTAGATGTTTCAGGAAACACGATACACTTCTCCCGAGTGGCTGTTGGCAATTTACATCCCGCCCATCAGCATAACAAGGCTCCCAGTTCTCCATGGCCTGTCCTGCTTTTCTAGATTTTACACTTTTTTCAGATGGCCCTTGTGACCGGGGGGAAGTGAGACTTCATTGTAGTTCAGATTTCCTTTGCAAACTTGCTTGGTTGGTCAAAAAGGGCGTATGCGTTTTTTCCTGAATATATTCAGAAAAAAACGCATACGCCCTTTTTGGCCAAGTGCATCATTGTGGACGTTCTGCCACTTTTCCTATGCTTTAAATGCAATTCCAGTCTACCTCCTGAAATCGGTTGCCTGCAATTCTGCCCCGCTTTCAAGTCCTCTTGGCAGCCTTACTTCAGTATATTTTTGGACGATAGCTGTCAATTATAACTCTGCAGGTTTGTGAATTACAGTGCCCCTGAGCTCCTTTCTTCAACTCGCTTTCTTGTGAGCTGGCCACAACACCGCAGGATTGCTTCAGGCCCTAATCTGGTTGTGGCACGGCACGCTGAGCCTTTGGTTAATTCCTCTTCCTCGTGGGAAATGAGAGTTAAATTTGCCCGTCCAGACACCTGCAGCTAGTCTCTCATTGGTTCTCCCTATTCCTGTTCATCTTCCGCAGAAATTGCAAACTGGGCCAAACAGGAGGTTAAAGGCACTGACTCTCCAAGTCGGGAGAGTGTTAGTAAAGCATCTGGAATATTGCACCCGAGTACCAGGGGACGAGAACTGAGACATATTTGAACACGTCTCCCAATCACACGGTTGATCATACTCTGGGTTCCACATGCATGTTTTAGCTGAAGGAAGAATCCCTTAAACCTGGAGAGTTGAGACCCGTGGAATGGGTACCATGCAATATGACTTCAAAGGGTCTTCATTTGCTCACCGAACCTCTCCAATCCTATCACTGCTGCAGTTATGCCCCTGTACACACGCTTGATTCTCTTTCAGAGCCATAGTAATCCATAGGTTTTAAGATACTTACTAGTCAGGTACATTCTTAGGCGTTTAATATGGGGTGTTGAGTCCATTTCGTTGAGCAAGGAGTAGCTCTTGTCTATTCCATATTTGGCTTAAGGAACTTTATCTGTGCTCATTTCAATCTCTGGTTTTATGCAGCACCCCAACTCCCCTTTCCCATTAAGCAAGCATAAGTTGGTTTTCTAAATTTGAGACCCTGTTCTGTTTTGTAATTCAGTTCCTGTGTAGCCAAGATTACATTCCGTGTATTAGTGATATCTTATGATGTTTCTTTTTCTGTGTGACTTATTTCAGTTAGAATCATCATAGCTGAATCCACTCATTATGCTGCTCCGGGCCTGATGACATAGATTTCATTGCTGAGTGATATTGCATTGTACGTAAGTACCACAACTTCTTTATCCATTTTTCACTTTCTGCGATATTGAACTTGTACCGTAAACGAGGTTCTTGTAAACAGAGCCATCCCAAACTTTGGGGTGGCTGTGTCTTTTTGATTTTAATTTCCCTAAGCTATAGGACCATAAGTGGAAGTGCCCTAGGCTCTGTTGCTTTGTGTTTTAGATGTTTCAGGAAACACCATACACTTCTCCCGAGTGGCTGTTGGCAATTTACATCCCGCCCATCAGCATAACAAGGCTCCCAGTTCTCCATGGCCTGTCCTGCCTTTCTGGATTTTACACTTTTTTCAGATGGCCCTTTTGACCGGGGGGAAGTGAGACTTCATTGTAGTGCAGATTTCCTTTGCAAGCTTGCTTGGTTGGCCAAAAAGGGCGTATGCGTTTTTTCCTGAATATATTCAGGAGAAAATGCATACGCCCTTTATGGCCAAGTGCATCATTGTGGACGTTCTGCCTCTTTTCCTATGCTTTAAATGCATTTCCTGTCTACCTCCTGAAATCGGTTTCCTGCAATTCTGCCCCGCTTTCAAGTCCTCTTGGCAGCCTTACTTCAGCATATTTTTGGATGATATCTGTCATTTATAACTCTGCAGGTTTGTCAATTACAGTGCCCCTGAGCTCCTTTCTTCAACTCGCTTTCTTGTGAGCTGGCCGCAACACCGCAGGATTGCTTCAGGCCCTAATCTGGTTCCGGCACAGCACGCTGAGCCTTTGGTTAATTCCTCTTCCTGGTGGGAAATGAGAGTTAAATTTGCCCGTCCAGACACCTCCAGCTAGTCTCTCATTGGTTCTCCCTATTCCTGTTCATCTTCCGCAGAAATTGCAAACTGGGCCAAACAGGAGGTTAAAGGCACTGACTCTCCAAGTCGGGAGAGTGTTAGTAAAGCGTCTGGAATGTTGCACTCGAGTACCAGGGGACGAAAACTGAGACATATTTGAACACGTCTCCCGATCACACGGTTGATCATACTCTGGGTTCCACATGCATGTTTTAGCTGAAGGAAGAATCCCTTAACCCTGGAGAGTTGAGACCCGTGGAATGGGTACCATGCAATATGACTTCAAACGGTCTTCATTTGCTCACCGAACCTCTCCAGTCCTATCACTGCTGCTTTTATGCCCCTGTACACATGCTTGATTCTCTTTCAGAGCCATAGTAATCCATAGGTTTTAAGATACTTACTAGTCAGGTACATTCTTAGGCGTTTAATATGGGGTGTTGAGTCCATTTCGTTGAGCAAGGAGTAGCTCTTGTCTATTCCATATTTGGCTTAAGGAACTTTATCTGTGCTCATTTCAATCTCTGGTTTTATGCAGCACCCCAACTCCCCTTTCCCCTTCAGCAACCATAAGTTGTTTTTCTAAATTTGAGACCCTGTTCTGTTTTGTAATTCAGTTCCTGTGTAGCCAAGATTACATTCCGTGTATTAGTGATATCTTATGATGTTTCTTTTTCTGTGTGACTTATTTCAGTTAGAATCATCATACCTGAATCCACTCATTATGCTGCTCCGGGCCTGATGACATAGATTTCATTGCTGAGTGATATTGCATTGTACGTAAGTACCACAACTTCTTTATCCATTTTTCACTTTCTGCGATATTGAACTTGTACCGTAAACGAGGTTCTTGTAAACAGAGCCATCCCAAACTTTGGGGTGGCTGTGTCTTTTTGATTTTAATTTCCCTAAGCTATAGGACCATAAGTGGAAGTGCCCTAGGCTCTGTTGCTTTGTTTTTTAGATGTTTCAGGAAACACCATACACTTGTCCCGAGTGGCTGTTGACAATTTTCATCCCGCCCATCAGCATAACAAAGCTCCCAGTTCTCCATGGCCTGTCCTGCCTTTCTGGATTTTACACTTTTTTCAGATGGCCCTTTTGACCAGGGGGAAGTGAGACTTCATTGTAGTACAGATTTCCTTTGCAAGCTTGCTTGGTTGGCCAAAAAGGGCGTATGCGTTTTTTCCTGAATATATTCAGGAAAAAACGCATACGCCCTTTTTGGCCAATTGGCTCATTGTCGACGTTCTGCCTCTTTTCCTATGCTTTCAATGCAATTCCAGTCTACCTCCTGAAATCGGTTGCCTGCAATTCTGCCCCGCTTTCAAGTCCTCTTGGCAGACTGACTTCAGTATATTTTTGGACGATAGCTGTCATTTATAACCCTGCAGGTTTGTGAATTACAGTGCCCCTGAGCTCCTTTCTTCAACTCGCTTTCTTGTGAGCTGGCCGCAACACCGCAGGATTGCTTCAGGCCCTAATCTGGTTCCGGAACGGCACGCTGAGCCTTTGGTTCATTCCTCTTCCTGGTGGGAAATGAGAGGTAAATTTGCCCGTCCAGACACCTCCAGCTAGTCTCTCATTGGTTCTCCCTATTCCTGTTCATCTTCCGCAGAAATTGCAAACTGGGCCAAACAGGAGGTTAAAGGCACTGACTCTCCAAGTCGGGAGAGTGTTAGTAAAGCATCTGGAATGTTGCGCCCGAGTACCAGGGGATGAAAACTGAGACATATTTGAACACGTCTCCCGTTCACACGGTTGATCATACTCTGGGTTCCACATGCATGTTTTAGCTGAAGGAAGAATCCCTTAAACCTGGAGAGTTGAGACCCGTGGAATGGGTACCATGCAATATGACTTCAAAGGGTCTTCATTTGCTCACCGAACCTCTCCAATCCTATCACTGCTGCGTTTATGCCCCTGTACACATGCTTGATTCTCTTTCAGAGACATAGCAATCCATAGGTTTTAAGATACTTACTAGTCAGGTACATTCTTAGGCGTTTAATATGGGGTGTTGAGTCCATTTCGTTCAGCAAGGAGTAGCTCTTGTCTATTCCATATTTGGCTTAAGGAAATTTATCTGTGCTCATTTCAGTCTCTGGTTTTATGCAGCACCCCAACTCACCTTTCCCCTTAAGCAAGCATAAGTTGGTTTTCTACATTTGAGACCCTGTTCTGTTTTGTAATCCAGTTCCTATGTAGCCAAGTTTACATTCCGTGTATTAGTGATGTCTTATGATGTTTCTATTTCTGTGAGACTTATTTCAGTCAGAATCATCATACCTGAATCCAGTCATTATGCTGCTATGGGCCTGATGACATAGATTTCATTGCTGAGTGATATTGCATTGTACGTAAGTACCACAACTTCTTTATCCAGTTTTCACATTCTGCGATATTGAACTTGTACCGTAAACGAGGCTCTTGTAAACAGAGCCATCCCAAACTTTGGGGTGGCTGTGTCTTTTTGATTTTAATTTCCCTAAGCTATAGGACTATAAGTGGAAGTGCCCTAGGCTCTGTTGCTTTGTTTCTTAGATGTTTCAGGAAACACCATACACTTCTCCCGAGTGGCTGTTGGCAATTTACATCCCGCCCATCAGCATAACAAGGCTCCCAGTTCTCCATGGCCTGTCCTGCCTTTCTGGATTTTACACTTTTTTCAGATGGCCCTTTTGACCGGGGGGAAGTGAGACTTCATTGTAGTGCAGATTTCCTTTGCAAGCTTGCTTGGTTGGCCAAAAGGTGCGTATGCGTTTTTTCCTGTATATATTCAGAAAAAAAAACATACGCCCTTTTTGGCCAAGTGCATCATTGTGGACGTTCTGCCTCTTTTCCTATGCTTTCAATGCAATTCCAGTCTACCTCCTGAAATCGGTTGCCTGCAATTCTGCCCCGCTTTCAAGTCCTCTTGGCAGCCTTACTTCAGTATATTTTTGGACGATAGCTGTCATTTATAACTCTGCAGGTTTGTGAATTACAGTGCCCCTGAGATCCTTTCTTCAACTCGCTTTCTTGTGAGCTGGCCGCAACACCGCAGGATTGCTTCAGGCCCTAATCTGGTTCCGGCACGGCACGCTGAGCCTATGGTTACTTCCTCTTCCTGGTGGGAAATGAGAGTTAAATTTGCCCGTCCAGACACCTCCAGCTAGTCTCTCATTGGTTCTCCCTATTCCTGTTCATCTTCCGCAGAAATTGCAAACTGGGCCAAACAGGAGTTTAAAGGCACTGACTCTCCAAGTCGGGAGAGTGCTAGTAAAGCATCTGGAATGTTGCACTCGAGTACCAGGGGACGAAAACTGAGACATATTTGAACACGTCTCCCGATCACACGGTTGATCATACTCTGGGTTCCACATGCATGTTTTAGCTGAAGGAAGAATCCCTTAAACCTGGAGAGTTGAGACCCGTGGAATGGGTACCATGCAATATGACTTCAAACGCTCTTTATTTGCTCACCGAACCTCTCCAGTCCTATCACTGCTGCTTTTATGCCCCTGTACACACGCTTGATTCTCTTTCAGAGACATAGCAATCTATAGGTTTTAAGATACTTACTACTCAGGTACATTCTTAGGCGTTTAATATGGGGTGTTGAGTCCATTTCGTTGAGCAAGGAGTAGCTCTTGTCTATTCCATATTTGGCTTAAGGAACTTTATCTGTGCTCATTTCAATCTCTGGTTTTATGCAGCACCCCAACTCCCCTTTCCCCTTCAGCAACCATAAGTTGTTTTTCTAAATTTGAGACCCTGTTCTGTTTTGTAATTCAGTTCCTGTGTAGCCAAGATTACATTCCGTGTATTAGTGATATCTTATGATGTTTCTTTTTCTGTGTGACTTATTTCAGTTAGAATCATCATACCTGAATCCACTCATTATGCTGCTCCGGGCCTGATGACATAGATTTCATTGCTGAGTGATATTGCATTGTACGTAAGTACCACAACTTCTTTATCCATTTTTCACTTTCTGCGATATTGAACTTGTACCGTAAACGAGGTTCTTGTAAACAGAGCCATCCCAAACTTTGGGGTGGCTGTGTCTTTTTGATTTTAATTTCCCTAAGCTATAGGACCATAAGTGGAAGTGCCCTAGGCTCTGTTGCTTTGTTTTTTAGATGTTTCAGGAAACACCATACACTTGTCCCGAGTGGCTGTTGACAATTTTCATCCCGCCCATCAGCATAACAAAGCTCCCAGTTCTCCATGGCCTGTCCTGCCTTTCTGGATTTTACACTTTTTTCAGATGGCCCTTTTGACCAGGGGGAAGTGAGACTTCATTGTAGTACAGATTTCCTTTGCAAGCTTGCTTGGTTGGCCAAAAAGGGCGTATGCGTTTTTTCCTGAATATATTCAGGAAAAAACGCATACGCCCTTTTTGGCCAATTGGCTCATTGTCGACGTTCTGCCTCTTTTCCTATGCTTTCAATGCAATTCCAGTCTACCTCCTGAAATCGGTTGCCTGCAATTCTGCCCCGCTTTCAAGTCCTCTTGGCAGACTGACTTCAGTATATTTTTGGACGATAGCTGTCATTTATAACCCTGCAGGTTTGTGAATTACAGTGCCCCTGAGCTCCTTTCTTCAACTCGCTTTCTTGTGAGCTGGCCGCAACACCGCAGGATTGCTTCAGGCCCTAATCTGGTTCCGGAACGGCACGCTGAGCCTTTGGTTCATTCCTCTTCCTGGTGGGAAATGAGAGGTAAATTTGCCCGTCCAGACACCTCCAGCTAGTCTCTCATTGGTTCTCCCTATTCCTGTTCATCTTCCGCAGAAATTGCAAACTGGGCCAAACAGGAGGTTAAAGGCACTGACTCTCCAAGTCGGGAGAGTGTTAGTAAAGCATCTGGAATGTTGCGCCCGAGTACCAGGGGATGAAAACTGAGACATATTTGAACACGTCTCCCGTTCACACGGTTGATCATACTCTGGGTTCCACATGCATGTTTTAGCTGAAGGAAGAATCCCTTAAACCTGGAGAGTTGAGACCCGTGGAATGGGTACCATGCAATATGACTTCAAAGGGTCTTCATTTGCTCACCGAACCTCTCCAATCCTATCACTGCTGCGTTTATGCCCCTGTACACATGCTTGATTCTCTTTCAGAGACATAGCAATCCATAGGTTTTAAGATACTTACTAGTCAGGTACATTCTTAGGCGTTTAATATGGGGTGTTGAGTCCATTTCGTTCAGCAAGGAGTAGCTCTTGTCTATTCCATATTTGGCTTAAGGAAATTTATCTGTGCTCATTTCAGTCTCTGGTTTTATGCAGCACCCCAACTCACCTTTCCCCTTAAGCAAGCATAAGTTGGTTTTCTACATTTGAGACCCTGTTCTGTTTTGTAATCCAGTTCCTATGTAGCCAAGTTTACATTCCGTGTATTAGTGATGTCTTATGATGTTTCTATTTCTGTGAGACTTATTTCAGTCAGAATCATCATACCTGAATCCAGTCATTATGCTGCTATGGGCCTGATGACATAGATTTCATTGCTGAGTGATATTGCATTGTACGTAAGTACCACAACTTCTTTATCCAGTTTTCACATTCTGCGATATTGAACTTGTACCGTAAACGAGGCTCTTGTAAACAGAGCCATCCCAAACTTTGGGGTGGCTGTGTCTTTTTGATTTTAATTTCCCTAAGCTATAGGACTATAAGTGGAAGTGCCCTAGGCTCTGTTGCTTTGTTTCTTAGATGTTTCAGGAAACACCATACACTTCTCCCGAGTGGCTGTTGGCAATTTACATCCCGCCCATCAGCATAACAAGGCTCCCAGTTCTCCATGGCCTGTCCTGCCTTTCTGGATTTTACACTTTTTTCAGATGGCCCTTTTGACCGGGGGGAAGTGAGACTTCATTGTAGTGCAGATTTCCTTTGCAAGCTTGCTTGGTTGGCCAAAAGGTGCGTATGCGTTTTTTCCTGTATATATTCAGAAAAAAAAACATACGCCCTTTTTGGCCAAGTGCATCATTGTGGACGTTCTGCCTCTTTTCCTATGCTTTCAATGCAATTCCAGTCTACCTCCTGAAATCGGTTGCCTGCAATTCTGCCCCGCTTTCAAGTCCTCTTGGCAGCCTTACTTCAGTATATTTTTGGACGATAGCTGTCATTTATAACTCTGCAGGTTTGTGAATTACAGTGCCCCTGAGATCCTTTCTTCAACTCGCTTTCTTGTGAGCTGGCCGCAACACCGCAGGATTGCTTCAGGCCCTAATCTGGTTCCGGCACGGCACGCTGAGCCTATGGTTACTTCCTCTTCCTGGTGGGAAATGAGAGTTAAATTTGCCCGTCCAGACACCTCCAGCTAGTCTCTCATTGGTTCTCCCTATTCCTGTTCATCTTCCGCAGAAATTGCAAACTGGGCCAAACAGGAGTTTAAAGGCACTGACTCTCCAAGTCGGGAGAGTGCTAGTAAAGCATCTGGAATGTTGCACTCGAGTACCAGGGGACGAAAACTGAGACATATTTGAACACGTCTCCCGATCACACGGTTGATCATACTCTGGGTTCCACATGCATGTTTTAGCTGAAGGAAGAATCCCTTAAACCTGGAGAGTTGAGACCCGTGGAATGGGTACCATGCAATATGACTTCAAACGCTCTTTATTTGCTCACCGAACCTCTCCAGTCCTATCACTGCTGCTTTTATGCCCCTGTACACACGCTTGATTCTCTTTCAGAGACATAGCAATCTATAGGTTTTAAGATACTTACTACTCAGGTACATTCTTAGGCGTTTAATATGGGGTGTTGAGTCCATTTCGTTGAGCAAGGAGTAGCTCTTGTCTATTCCATATTTGGCTTAAGGAACTTTATCTGTGCTCATTTCAATCCCTGGTTTTATGCAGCTCCGCAACTGACCTTTCCCCTTATGCAAGCATATTGGTTTTCTACATTTGAGACCCTGTTCTGTTTTGTAATCCAGTTCCTGTGTAGCCAAGTTTACATTCCGTGTATTAGTGATATCTTATGATGTTTCTTTTTCTGTGTGACTTATTTCAGTTAGAATCATCATACCTGAATCCACTCATTATGCTGCTATGGTCCTGATGACATAGATTTCATTGCTGAGTGATATTGCATTGTACGTAAGTACCACAACTTCTTTATCCTTTTTTCGCTTTCTGCGATATTGAACTTGTACCGTAAACGAGGTTCTTGTAAACAGAGCCATCCCAAACTTTGGAGTGGCTGTGTCTTTTTGATTTTAATTTCCCTAAGCTATAGGACCATAAGTGGAAGTGCCCTAGGCTCTGTTGCTTTGTTTTTTAGATGTTTCAGGAAACACCATACACTTCTCCAGAGTGGCTGTTGGCAATTTACATCCCGCCCATCAGCATAACAAGGCTCCCAGTTCTCCATGGCCCGTCCTGCCTTTCTGGATTTTACACTTTTTTCAGATGGCCCTTTTGACCGGGGGGAAGTGAGACTTCATTTTAGTGCAGATTTCCTATGCAAGCTTGCTTGGTTGGCCAAAATGGGCGTATGCGTTTTTTCCTGAATATATTCAGGAAAAAACGCATACGCCCATTTTGGCCAAGTGCATCATTTTCGACGTTCTGCCTCTTTTCCTGTGCTTTAAATGCAATTACAGTCTACCTCCTGAAATCAGTTTCCTGCAATTCTGCCCCGGTTTCAAGTCCTCTTGGCAGCCTTACTTCAGCATATTTTTGGACGATATCTGTCATTTATAACTCTGCAGGTTTGTCAATTACAGTGCCCCTGAGCTCCTTTCTTCAACTCGCTTTCTTGTGAGCTGGCCGCAACACCGCAGGATTGCTTCAGGCCCTAATCTGGTTCTGGCACGACACGCTGAGCCTTTGGTTAATTCCTCTTCCTGGTGGGAAATGAGAGTTAAATTTGCCCGTCCAGACACCTGCAGCTAGTCTCTCATTGGTTCTCCCTATTCCTGTTCATCTTCCACAGAAATTTCAAACTGGGCCAAACAGGAGATTAAAGGCACTGACTCTCCAAGTCGAGAGAGTGTTAGTAAAGCATCTGGAATGTTGCACCCGAGTACCAGGGGACGAAAACTGAGACATATTTGAACACGTCTCCCGATCACACGGCTGATCATACTCTGGGTTCCACATGCATGTTTTAGCTGAAGGAAGAATCCCTTAAACCTGGAGAGTTGAGACCCGTGGAATGGGTACCATGCAATATGACTTCAAAGGGTCTTCATTTGCTCACCGAACCTCTCCAATCCTATCACTGCTGCGTTTATGCCCCTGTACACACTCTTGATTCTCTTTCGGAGACATAGCAATCCATAGCTTTTAAGATACTTACTAGTCAGGTACATTCTTAGGCGTTTAATATGGGGTGTTGAGTCCATTTCATTGAGCAAGGAGTAGCTCTTGTCTATTCCATATTTCGCTTAAGGAACTTTATCTGTGCTCATTTCAGTCTCTGGTTTTATGCAGCACCCCAACTCCCCTTTCCCATTAAGCAAGCATAAGTTGGTTTTCTAAATTTGAGACCCTGTTCTGTTTTGTAATTCAGTTCCTGTGTAGCCAAGATTACATTCCGTGTATTAGTGATATCTTATGATGTTTCTTTTTCTGTGTGACTTATTTCAGTTAGAATCATCATAGCTGAATCCACTCATTATGCTGCTCCGGGCCTGATGACATAGATTTCATTGCTGAGTGATATTGCATTGTACGTAAGTACCACAACTTCTTTATCCATTTTTCACTTTCTGCGATATTGAACTTGTACCGTAAACGAGGTTCTTGTAAACAGAGCCATCCCAAACTTTGGGGTGGCTGTGTCTTTTTGATTTTAATTTCCCTAAGCTATAGGACCATAAGTGGAAGTGCCCTAGGCTCTGTTGCTTTGTGTTTTAGATGTTTCAGGAAACACCATACACTTCTCCCGAGTGGCTGTTGGCAATTTACATCCCGCCCATCAGCATAACAAGGCTCCCAGTTCTCCATGGCCTGTCCTGCCTTTCTGGATTTTACACTTTTTTCAGATGGCCCTTTTGACCGGGGGGAAGTGAGACTTCATTGTAGTGCAGATTTCCTTTGCAAGCTTGCTTGGTTGGCCAAAAAGGGCGTATGCGTTTTTTCCTGAATATATTCAGGAAAAAACGCATACGCCCTTTTTGGCCAATTGGCTCATTGTCGACGTTCTGCCTCTTTTCCTATGCTTTCAATGCAATTCCAGTCTACCTCCTGAAATCGGTTGCCTGCAATTCTGCCCCGCTTTCAAGTCCTCTTGGCAGACTGACTTCAGTATATTTTTGGACGATAGCTGTCATTTATAACCCTGCAGGTTTGTGAATTACAGTGCCCCTGAGCTCCTTTCTTCAACTCGCTTTCTTGTGAGCTGGCCGCAACACCGCAGGATTGCTTCAGGCCCTAATCTGGTTCCGGAACGGCACGCTGAGCCTTTGGTTCATTCCTCTTCCTGGTGGGAAATGAGAGGTAAATTTGCCCGTCCAGACACCTCCAGCTAGTCTCTCATTGGTTCTCCCTATTCCTGTTCATCTTCCGCAGAAATTGCAAACTGGGCCAAACAGGAGGTTAAAGGCACTGACTCTCCAAGTCGGGAGAGTGTTAGTAAAGCATCTGGAATGTTGCGCCCGAGTACCAGGGGATGAAAACTGAGACATATTTGAACACGTCTCCCGTTCACACGGTTGATCATACTCTGGGTTCCACATGCATGTTTTAGCTGAAGGAAGAATCCCTTAAACCTGGAGAGTTGAGACCCGTGGAATGGGTACCATGCAATATGACTTCAAAGGGTCTTCATTTGCTCACCGAACCTCTCCAATCCTATCACTGCTGCGTTTATGCCCCTGTACACATGCTTGATTCTCTTTCAGAGACATAGCAATCCATAGGTTTTAAGATACTTACTAGTCAGGTACATTCTTAGGCGTTTAATATGGGGTGTTGAGTCCATTTCGTTCAGCAAGGAGTAGCTCTTGTCTATTCCATATTTGGCTTAAGGAAATTTATCTGTGCTCATTTCAGTCTCTGGTTTTATGCAGCACCCCAACTCACCTTTCCCCTTAAGCAAGCATAAGTTGGTTTTCTACATTTGAGACCCTGTTCTGTTTTGTAATCCAGTTCCTATGTAGCCAAGTTTACATTCCGTGTATTAGTGATGTCTTATGATGTTTCTATTTCTGTGAGACTTATTTCAGTCAGAATCATCATACCTGAATCCAGTCATTATGCTGCTATGGGCCTGATGACATAGATTTCATTGCTGAGTGATATTGCATTGTACGTAAGTACCACAACTTCTTTATCCAGTTTTCACATTCTGCGATATTGAACTTGTACCGTAAACGAGGCTCTTGTAAACAGAGCCATCCCAAACTTTGGGGTGGCTGTGTCTTTTTGATTTTAATTTCCCTAAGCTATAGGACTATAAGTGGAAGTGCCCTAGGCTCTGTTGCTTTGTTTCTTAGATGTTTCAGGAAACACCATACACTTCTCCCGAGTGGCTGTTGGCAATTTACATCCCGCCCATCAGCATAACAAGGCTCCCAGTTCTCCATGGCCTGTCCTGCCTTTCTGGATTTTACACTTTTTTCAGATGGCCCTTTTGACCGGGGGGAAGTGAGACTTCATTGTAGTGCAGATTTCCTTTGCAAGCTTGCTTGGTTGGCCAAAAGGTGCGTATGCGTTTTTTCCTGTATATATTCAGAAAAAAAAACATACGCCCTTTTTGGCCAAGTGCATCATTGTGGACGTTCTGCCTCTTTTCCTATGCTTTCAATGCAATTCCAGTCTACCTCCTGAAATCGGTTGCCTGCAATTCTGCCCCGCTTTCAAGTCCTCTTGGCAGCCTTACTTCAGTATATTTTTGGACGATAGCTGTCATTTATAACTCTGCAGGTTTGTGAATTACAGTGCCCCTGAGATCCTTTCTTCAACTCGCTTTCTTGTGAGCTGGCCGCAACACCGCAGGATTGCTTCAGGCCCTAATCTGGTTCCGGCACGGCACGCTGAGCCTATGGTTACTTCCTCTTCCTGGTGGGAAATGAGAGTTAAATTTGCCCGTCCAGACACCTCCAGCTAGTCTCTCATTGGTTCTCCCTATTCCTGTTCATCTTCCGCAGAAATTGCAAACTGGGCCAAACAGGAGTTTAAAGGCACTGACTCTCCAAGTCGGGAGAGTGCTAGTAAAGCATCTGGAATGTTGCACTCGAGTACCAGGGGACGAAAACTGAGACATATTTGAACACGTCTCCCGATCACACGGTTGATCATACTCTGGGTTCCACATGCATGTTTTAGCTGAAGGAAGAATCCCTTAAACCTGGAGAGTTGAGACCCGTGGAATGGGTACCATGCAATATGACTTCAAACGCTCTTTATTTGCTCACCGAACCTCTCCAGTCCTATCACTGCTGCTTTTATGCCCCTGTACACACGCTTGATTCTCTTTCAGAGACATAGCAATCTATAGGTTTTAAGATACTTACTACTCAGGTACATTCTTAGGCGTTTAATATGGGGTGTTGAGTCCATTTCGTTGAGCAAGGAGTAGCTCTTGTCTATTCCATATTTGGCTTAAGGAACTTTATCTGTGCTCATTTCAATCCCTGGTTTTATGCAGCTCCGCAACTGACCTTTCCCCTTATGCAAGCATATTGGTTTTCTACATTTGAGACCCTGTTCTGTTTTGTAATCCAGTTCCTGTGTAGCCAAGTTTACATTCCGTGTATTAGTGATATCTTATGATGTTTCTTTTTCTGTGTGACTTATTTCAGTTAGAATCATCATACCTGAATCCACTCATTATGCTGCTATGGTCCTGATGACATAGATTTCATTGCTGAGTGATATTGCATTGTACGTAAGTACCACAACTTCTTTATCCTTTTTTCGCTTTCTGCGATATTGAACTTGTACCGTAAACGAGGTTCTTGTAAACAGAGCCATCCCAAACTTTGGAGTGGCTGTGTCTTTTTGATTTTAATTTCCCTAAGCTATAGGACCATAAGTGGAAGTGCCCTAGGCTCTGTTGCTTTGTTTTTTAGATGTTTCAGGAAACACCATACACTTCTCCAGAGTGGCTGTTGGCAATTTACATCCCGCCCATCAGCATAACAAGGCTCCCAGTTCTCCATGGCCCGTCCTGCCTTTCTGGATTTTACACTTTTTTCAGATGGCCCTTTTGACTGGGGGGAAGTGAGACTTCATTTTAGTGCAGATTTCCTATGCAAGCTTGCTTGGTTGGCCAAAATGGGCGTATGCGTTTTTTCCTGAATATATTCAGGAAAAAACGCATACGCCCATTTTGGCCAAGTGCATCATTTTCGACGTTCTGCCTCTTTTCCTATGCTTTAAATGCAATTACAGTCTACCTCCTGAAATCAGTTTCCTGCAATTCTGCCCCGGTTTCAAGTCCTCTTGGCAGCCTTACTTCAGCATATTTTTGGACGATATCTGTCATTTATAACTCTGCAGGTTTGTCAATTACAGTGCCCCTGAGCTCCTTTCTTCAACTCGCTTTCTTGTGAGCTGGCCGCAACACCGCAGGATTGCTTCAGGCCCTAATCTGGTTCTGGCACGACACGCTGAGCCTTTGGTTAATTCCTCTTCCTGGTGGGAAATGAGAGTTAAATTTGCCCGTCCAGACACCTGCAGCTAGTCTCTCATTGGTTCTCCCTATTCCTGTTCATCTTCCACAGAAATTTCAAACTGGGCCAAACAGGAGATTAAAGGCACTGACTCTCCAAGTCGAGAGAGTGTTAGTAAAGCATCTGGAATGTTGCACCCGAGTACCAGGGGACGAAAACTGAGACATATTTGAACACGTCTCCCGATCACACGGCTGATCATACTCTGGGTTCCACATGCATGTTTTAGCTGAAGGAAGAATCCCTTAAACCTGGAGAGTTGAGACCCGTGGAATGGGTACCATGCAATATGACTTCAAAGGGTCTTCATTTGCTCACCGAACCTCTCCAATCCTATCACTGCTGCGTTTATGCCCCTGTACACACTCTTGATTCTCTTTCGGAGACATAGCAATCCATAGCTTTTAAGATACTTACTAGTCAGGTACATTCTTAGGCGTTTAATATGGGGTGTTGAGTCCATTTCATTGAGCAAGGAGTAGCTCTTGTCTATTCCATATTTCGCTTAAGGAACTTTATCTGTGCTCATTTCAGTCTCTGGTTTTATGCAGCACCCCAACTCACCTTTCCCCTTAAGCAAGCATAAGTTTGTTTTCTACATTTGAGAACCTGTTCTGATTTGTAATCCAGTTCCTGTGTAGCCAAGTTTACATTCCGTGTATTAGTGATGTCTTATGATGTTTCTTTTTCTGTGTGACTTATTTCAGTTAGAATCATCATACCTGAATCCACTCATTATGCTGCTACGGGCCTGATGACATAGATTTCATTGCTGAGTGATATTGCATTGTACGTAAGTACCACAACTTCTTTATCCTTTTTTCGCTTTCTGCGATATTGAACTTGTACCGTAAACGAGGTTCTTGTAAACAGAGCCGTCCCAAACTTTGGGGTGGCTGTGTCTTTTTGATTTTAATTTCCCTAAGCTATAGGACCATAAGTGGAAGTGCCCTAGGCTCTGTTGCTTTGTTTTTTAGATGTTTCAGGAAACACCATACACTTCACCGGAGTGGCTGTTGGCAATTTACATCCCGCCCATCAGCATAACAAGGCTCCCAGTTCTCCATGGCCTGTCCTGCCTTTCTAGATTTTACACTTTTTTCAGATGGCCCTTGTGACCGGGGGGAAGTGAGACTTCATTGTATTTCAGATTTCCTTTGCAAGCTTGCTTGGTTGGTCAAAAAGGGCGTATGCGTTTTTTCCTGAATATATTCAGGAAAAAACGCATACGCCCTTTTTGGCCAAGTGCATCATTGTGGACGTTCTGCCTCTTTTCCTATGCTTTCAATGCAATTCCAGTTTACCTCCTGAAATCGGTTGCCTGCAATTCTGCCCCGCTTTCAAGTCCTCTTGGCAGCCTTACTTCAGTATATTTTTGGACGATAGCTGTCATTTATAACTATGCAGGTTTGTGAATTACAGTGCCCCTGAGCTCCTTTCTTCAACTCGCTTTCTTGTGAGCTGGCCGCAACACCGCAGGATTGCTTCAGGCCCTAATCTGGTTCCGGCACGGCACGCTGAGCCTTTGGTTAATTCCTCTTCCTGGTGGGAAATGAGAGTTAAATTTGCCCGTCCATACACCTCCAGCTAGTCTCTCATTGGTTCTCCCTATTCCTGTTCATCTTCCGCAGAAATTGCAAACTGGGCCAAACAGGAGGTTAAAGGCACTGACTCTCCAAGTCGGGAGAGTGTTAGTAAAGCATCTGGAATGTTGCACCCGAGTACCAGGGGACGAAAGCTGAGACATATTTGAACACGTCTCCCGATCACACGGTTGATCATACTCTGGGTTCCACATGCATGTTTTAGCTGAAGGAAGAATCCCTTAAACCTGGAGAGTTGAGACCCGTGGAATGGGTACCATGCAATATGACTTCAAAGGGTCTTCAGTTGCTCACCGAACCTCTCCAATCCTATCAATGCTGCGTTTATGCCCCTGTACACACGCTTGATTCTCTTTCGGAGACATAGCAATCCATAGGTTTTAAGATACTTACTAGTCAGGTACATTCTTAGGCGTTTAATATGGGGTGTTGAGTCCATTTCGTTGAGCAAGGAGTAGCTCTTGTCTATTCCATATTTGGCTTAAGGAACTTTATCTGTGCTCATTTCAATCTCTGGTTTTATGCAGCACCCCAACTCACCATTCCCCTTAAGCAAGCATAAGTTGGTTTTCTAAATTTGAGACCATGTTCTGTTTTGTAATCCAGTTCCTGTGTAGCCAAGTTTACATTCCGTGTATTAGTGATGTCTTATGATATTTCTATTTCTGTGTGACTTATTTCAGTTAGAATCATCATACCTGAATCCACTCATTATGCTGCTATGGGCCTGATGACATAGATTTCATTGCTGAGTGATATTGCATTGTACGTAAGTACCACAACTTCTTTATCCAGTTTTCACTTTCTGTGATATTGAACCTGTACCGTAAACGAGGTTCTTGTAAACAGAGCCATCCCAAACTTTGGGGTGGCTGTGTCTTTTTGATTTTAATTTCCCTAAGCTATAGGACCATAAGTGGAAGTGCCCTAGGCTCTGTTGCTTTGTTTTTTAGATGTTTCAGGAAACACCATACACTTCTCCCCAGTGACTGTTGGCAATTTACATCCCGCCCATCAGCATAACAAGGCTCCCAAGTTCTCCATGGCCTGTCCTGCCTTTCTGGATTTTACACTTTTTTAAGATGGCCCTTTTGAAAGGGGGGAAGTGAGACTTCATTGTAGTGCAGATTTCCTTTGCAAGCTTGCTTGGTTGGCCAAAAAGGGCGTATGCGTTTTTTCCTAAATATATTCAGGAAAAAACGCATACGCCCTTTTTGGCCAAGTGCATCATTGTCGACGTTCTGCCTCTTTTCATATGCTTTAAATGCAATTCCAGTGTACCTCCTGAAATCAGTTTCCTGCAATTCTGCCCCGCTTTCAAGTCCTCTTGGCAGCCTTACTTCAGCATATTTTTGGACGATATCTGTCATTTATATCTCTGCAGGTTTGTCAATTACAGTGCCCCTGAGCTCCTTTCTTCAACTCGCTTTCTTGTGAGCTGGCCACAATACCGCAGGATTGCTTCAGGCCCTAATCTGGTTCCGGCACGGCACGCTGAGCCTTTGGTTAATTCCACTTCCTGGTGGGAAATGAGAGTTAAATTTGCCCGTCCAGACACCTCCAGCTAGTCTCTCATTGGTTCTCCCTATTCCTGTTCATCTTCCGCAGAAATTGCAAACTGGGTGAAACAGGAGGTTAAAGGCACTGACTCTCCAAGTCGGGAGAGTGTTAGTAAAGCGTCTGGAATGTTGCACCCGAGTACCAGGGGACGAGAACTGAGACATATATGAACACGTCTCCCGATCACATGGTTGATCATACTCTGGGTTCCACATGCATGTTTTAGGTGAAGGAAGAATCCCTTAAACCTGGAGAGTTGAGACCCGTGGAATGAGTGCCATGCAATATGACTTCAAAGGGTCTTCATTTGTTCACTGAACCTCTCCAATCCTATCACTGCTGCGTTTATTTCCCTGTACACACGCTTGATTCTCTTTCTGAGACATAGCAATCCATAGGTTTTAAGATACTTACTAGTCAGGTACATTCTTAGGCGTTTAATATGGGGTGTTGAGTCCATTTCGTTGAGCAAGGAGTAGCTCTTGTCTATTCCATATTTGGCTTAAGGAACTTTATCTGTGCTCATTTCAATCTCTGGTTTTATGCAGCACCCCAACTCACCTTTCGCCTTAAGCAAGCATGTTGGTTTTCTGAATTTGAGACCCTGTTCTGTTTTGGAATCCAGTTCCTGTGTAGCCAGGTTTACATTCCGTGTATTAGTGATATCTTATGATGTTTCTTTTTCTGTGTGACTTATTTCAGTTAGAATCATCATACCTGAATCCACTCAATATGATGCTACGGGCCTGTTGACATAGATTTCATTGCTGAGTGATATTGCATTGTACGTAAGTACCCCAATTTCTTTATCCATTTTTCACTTTCTGCGATATTGAACTTGTACTGTAAATCAGGTTCTTGTAAACAGAGCTGTCCCAAACTTTGGCCTGGCTGTGTCTTTTTGATTTTAATTTCCCTAAGCTATAGGACCATAAGTGGAAGTGCCCTAGGCTCTGTTGCTTTGTTTTTTAGATGTTTCAGGAAACACCATACACTTCTCCCCAGTGGCTGTTGGCAATTTACATCCCGCCCATCAGCATAACAAGGCTCCCAGTTCTCCATGGTCTGTCCTGCCTTTCTGGATTTTACACTTTTTTCAGATGGCCCTTTTGACCGGGGGGAAGTGAGACTTCATTGTAGTGCAGATTTCCTTTGCAAGCTTGCTTGGTTGGCCAAAAAGGGCGTATGCGTTTTTTCCTGAATATATTTAGGAAAAAACACATACGCCCTTTTTGGCCAAGTGCATCATTGTCGACGTTCTGCCTCTTTTCCTATGCTTTAAATGCAATTCCAGTCTACCTCCTGAAATCGGTTGCCTGCAATTCTGCCCCGCATTCAAGTCCTCTTGGCAGCCTTACTTCAGTATATTTTTGGACGATAGCTGTCATTTATAACTCTGAAGGTTTGTGAATTACAGTGCCCCTGAGCTCCTTTCTTCAACTCTCTTTCTTGTGAGCTGGCCGCAACACCGCAGGATTGCTTCAGACCCTAATCTGGTTCCGGCACGACACGCTGAGCCTTTGGTTAATTCCTCTTCCTGGTGGGCAATGAGAGTTAAATTTGCCCGTCCAGACACCTGCAGCTAGTCTCTCATTGGTTCTCCCTATTCCTGTTCATCTTCCGCAGAAATTGCAAACTGGGCCAAACAGGAGGTTAAAGGCACTGACTCTCCAAGTCGGGAGAGTGTTAGTAAAGCATCTGGAATGTTGCACCCGAGTACCAGGGGACGAAAACTGAGACATATTTGAACACGTCTCCCGATCACACGGCTGATCATACTCTGGGTTCCACATGCATGTTTTAGCTGAAGGAAGAATCCCTTAAACCTGGAGAGTTGAGACCCGTGGAATGGGTACCATGCAATATGACTTCAAAGGGTCTTCATTTGCTCCCCGAACCTCTCCAATCCTATCACTGCTGCGTTTATGCCCCTGTACACACTCTTGATTCTCTTTCGGAGACATAGCAATCCATAGCTTTTAAGATACTTACTAGTCAGGTACATTCTTAGGCGTTTAATATGGGGTGTTGAGTCCATTTCGTTGAGCAAGGAGTAGCTCTGGTCTATTCCATATTTCGCTTAAGGAACTTTATCTGTGCTCATTTCAGTCTCTGGTTTTATGCAGCACCCCAACTCACCTTTCCCCTTAAGCAAGCATAAGTTGGTTTTCTACATTTGAGAACCTGTTCTGATTTGTAATCCAGTTCCTGTGTAGCCAAGTTTACATTCCGTGTATTAGTGATGTCTTATGATGTTTCTTTTTCTGTGTGACTTATTTCAGTTAGAATCATCATACCTGAATCCACTCATTATGCTGCTATGGGCCTGATGACATAGATTTCATTGCTGAGTGATATTGCATTGTACGTAAGTACCACAACTTCTTTATCCAGTTTTCACTTTCTGCGATATTGAACTTGTACCGTAAACGAGGTTCTTGTAAACAGAGCCGTCCCAAACTTTGGGGTGGCTGTGTCTTTTTGATTTTAATTTCCCTAAGCTATAGGACCATAAGTGGAAGTGCCCTAGGCTCTGTTGCTCTGTTTTTTAGATGTTTCAGGAAACACCATACACTTCTCCCGAGTGGCTGTTGGCAATTTACATCCCGCCCATCAGCATAACAAGGCTCCCATTTCTCCATGGCCTGTCCTGCCTTTCTGGATTTTACACTTTTTTCAGATGGCCCTTTTGACCGGGGGGAAGTGAGACTTCATTGTAGTGCAGATTTCCTTTGCAAGCTTGCTTGGTTGGCCAAAAAGGGCGTATGCGTTTTTTCCTGAATATATTTAGGAAAAAACACATACGCCCTTTTTGGCCAAGTGCATCATTGTCGACGTTCTGCCTCTTTTCCTATGCTTTAAATGCAATTCCAGTCTACCTCCTGAAATCGGTTGCCTGCAATTGTGCCCCGCATTCAAGTCCTCTTGGCAGCCTTACTTCAGTATATTTTTGGACGATAGCTGTCATTTATAACTCTGAAGGTTTGTGAATTACAGTGCCCCTGAGCTCCTTTCTTCAACTCTCTTTCTTGTGAGCTGGCCGCAACACCGCAGGATTGCTTCAGGCCCTAATCTTGTTCCGGCACGACACGCTGAGCCTTTGGTTAATTCCTCTTCCTGGTGGGCAATGAGAGTTAAATTTGCCCGTCCAGACACCTGCAGCTAGTCTCTCATTGGTTCTCCCTATTCCTGTTCATCTTCCACAGAAATTGCAAACTGGGCCAAACAGGAGGTTAAAGGCACTGACTCTCCAAGTCGGGAGAGTGTTAGTAAAGCATCTGGAATGTTGCACCCGAGTACCAGGGGACGAAAACTGAGACATATTTGAACACGTCTCCCGATCACACGGCTGATCATACTCTGGGTTCCACATGCATGTTTTAGCTGAAGGAAGAATCCCTTAAACCTGGAGAGTTGAGACCCGTGGAATGGGTACCATGCAATATGACTTCAAAGGGTCTTCATTTGCTCACCAAACCTCTCCAATCCTATCACTGCTGCGTTTATGCCCCTGTACACACTCTTGATTCTCTTTCGGAGACATAGCAATCCATAGCTTTTAAGATACTTACTAGTCAGGTACATTCTTAGGCGTTTAATATGGGGTGTTGAGTCCATTTCGTTGAGCAAGGAGTAGCTCTGGTCTATTCCATATTTCGCTTAAGGAACTTTATCTGTGCTCATTTCAGTCTCTGGTTTTATGCAGCACCCCAACTCATCTTTCCCCTTAAGCAAGCATAAGTTGGTTTTCTAAATTTGAGAACCTGTTCTGATTTGTAATCCAGTTCCTGTGTAGCCAAGTTTACATTCCGTGTATTAGTGATGTCTTATGATGTTTCTTTTTCTGTGTGACTTATTTCAGTTAGAATCATCATACCTGAATCCACTCATTATGCTGCTATGGGCCTGATGACATAGATTTCATTGCTGAGTGATATTGCATTGTACGTAAGTACCACAACTTCTTTATCCAGTTTTCACTTTCTGCGATATTGAACTTGTACCGTAAACGAGGTTCTTGTAAACAGAGCCGTCCCAAACTTAGGGGTGGCTGTGTCTTTTTGATTTTAATTTCCCTAAGCTATAGGACCATAAGTGGAAGTGCCCTAGGCTCTGTTGCTCTGTTTTTTAGATGTTTCAGGAAACACCATACACTTCTCCCGAGTGGCTGTTGGCAATTTACATCCCGCCCATCAGCATAACAAGGCTCCCATTTCTCCATGGCCTGTCCTGCCTTTCTGGATTTTACACTTTTTTCAGATGGCCCTTTTGACCGGGGGGAAGTGAGACTTCAGTGTAGTGCAGATTTCCTTTGCAAGCTTGGTTGGTTGGCCAAAAAGTGCGTATGCGTTTTTTCCTGAATATATTCAGGAAAAAACGCATACGCCCTTTTTGGCCAAGTGCATCATTGTGGACGTTCTGCCTCTTTTCCTATGCTTTAAATGCAATTCCAGTCTACCTCCTGAAATCGGTTTCCTGCAATTGTGCCCCGCTTTCAAATCCTCTTGGCAGCCTTACTTCAGTATATTTTTGGACGATAGCTGTCATTTATAACTCTGCAGGTTTGTGAATTACAGTGCCCCTGAGCTCCTTTCTTCAACTCGCTTTCTTGTGAGCTGGCCGCAACACCGCCGGATTGCTTCAGGCCCTAATCTAGTTCCGGCACGGCATGCTGAGCCTTTGGTTAATTCCTCTTCCTGGTGGGAAATGAGAGGTAAATTTCCCCATCCAGACACCTCCAGCTAGTCTCTCATTGGTTCTCCCTATTCCTGTTCATCTTCCGCAGAAATTGCAAACTGGGCCAAACAGGAGGTTAAAGGCACTGACTCTCCAAGTCGGGAGAGTGTTAGTAAAGCATCTGGAATGTTGCACCCGAGTACCAGGGGACGAAAACTGAGACATATTTGAACACGTCTCCCGATCACACAGTTGATCATACTCTGGGTTCCACATGCATGTTTTAGCTGAAGGAAGAATCCCTTAAACCTGGAGAGTTGAGACCCGTGGAATGGGTACCATGCAATATGACTTCAAAGGGTCTTCATTTGCTCACCGAACCTCTCCAATCCTATCACTGCTGCGTTTATGCCCCTGTACACATGCTTGATTCTCTTTCGGAGACATAGCAATCCATAGGTTTTAAGATACTTACTAGTCAGGTACATTCTTAGGCGTATAATATGGGGTGTTGAGTCCATTTCGTTGAGCAAGGAGTAGCTCTTGTCTATTCCATATTTGGCTTCAGGAACATTATCTGTGCTCATTTCAGTCTCTGGTTTTATGCAGCACCCCAACTCACCTTTCCCCTTAAGCAAGCATAAGTTGGTTTTCTAAATTTGAGACCCTGTTCTGTTTTGTAATCCAGTTCCTGTGTAGCCAAGTTTACATTCCGTGTATTAGTGATATCTTATGATGTTTCTTTTTCTGTGTGACTTATTTCAGTTATAATCATCACACCTGAATCCACTCATTATGCTGCCACGGGCCTGATGACATAGATTTCATTGCTGAGTGATATTGCATTGTACGTAAGTACCACAACTTCTTTATCCATTTTTCACTTTCTGCGATATTGAACTTGTACCGTAAACGAGGTTCTTGTAAACAGAGCCGTCTCAAACTTTGGGGTGGCTGTGTCTTTTTGATTTTAATTTCCCTAAGCTATAGGACCATATGTGGAAGTGCCCTAGGCTCGGTTGCTTTGTTTTTTAGATGTTTCAGGAAACACCATACACTTCTCCCGAGTGGCTGTTGGCAATTTACATCCTGCCCATCAGGATAACAAGGCTCCCAGTTCTCCATGGCCTGTCCTGCCTTTCTGGATTTTACACTTTTTTCAGATGGCCCTTTTGACCGGGGGGAAGTGAGACTTTATTGTAGTGCAGATTTCCTTTGCAAGCTTGCTTGGTTGGCCAAAAAGTGCGTATGCGTTTTTTCCTGAATATATTCAGGAAAAAACGCATACGCCCTTTTTGGACAAGTGCATCATTGTCGACGTTCTGCCTCTTTTCCTATGCTTTAAATGCAATTCCAGTCTACCTCCTGAAATCGGTTTCCTGCAATTCTGCCCCGCTTTCAAGTCCTCTTGGCAGCCTTACTTCAGTATATTTTTGGACGATAGCTGTCATTTATAACTCTGCAGGTTTGTGAATTACAGTGCCCCTGAGCTCCTTTCTTCAACTCGCTTTCTTGTGAGCTGGCCGCAACACCGCCGGATTGCTTCAGGCCCTAATCTGGTTCCGGCACAGCACGCTGAGCCTTTGGTTAATTCCTCTTCCTGGTGGGCAATGAGAGTTAAATTTGCCCGTCCAGACACCTCCAGCTAGTCTCTCATTGGTTCTCCCTATTCCTGTTCATCTTCCGCAGAATTTGCAAACTGGGCCAAACAGGAGGTTAAAGGCACTGACTCTCCAAGTCGGGAGAGTGTTAGTAAAGCATCTGTAATGTTGCACCCGAGTACCAGGGGACGAAAACTGAGACATATTTGAACACGTCTCCCGATCACACGGTTGATCATACTCTGGGTTCCACATGCATGTTTTAGCTGAAGGAAGAATCCCTTAAACCTGGAGAGTTGAGACCCGTGGAATGGGTACCATGCAATATGACTTCAAAGGGTCTTCATTTGCTCACCGAACCTCTCCAATCCTATCACTGCTGCGTTTATGCCCCTGTACACACGCTTGATTCTCATTCAGAGACATAGCAATCCATAGGTTTTAAGATACTTACTAGTCAGGTACATTCTTAGGCGTTTAATATGGGGTGTTGAGTCCATTTCGTTGAGCAAGGAGTAGCTCTTGTCTATTCCATATTTGGCTTAAGGAACTTTATCTGTGCTCATTTCAGTCTCTGGTTTTATGCAGCACCCCAACTCACCTTTCCCCTTAAGCAAGCATATGTTGGTTTTCTACATTTGAGACCCTATTCTGTTTTGTAATCCAGTTCCTATGTAGCCAAGATTACATTCCGTGTGTTAGTGATGTCTTATGATGTTTCTATTTCTGTGAGACTTATTTCAGTTAGAATCATCATACCTGAATCCACTCATTATGCTGCTATGGGCCTGATGACATAGATTTCATTGCTGAGTGATATTACATTGTACGTAAGTAGCACAACTTCTTTATCCATTTTTCACTTTCTGTGATATTGAACTTGTACCGTAAACGAGGTTCTTGTAAACAGAGCCATCCCAAACTTTGGGGTGGCTGTGTCTTTTTGATTTTAATTTCCCTATGCTATAGGACCATAAGTGGAAGTGTCCTAGGCTCCTTTGCTTTGTTTTTTAGATGTTTCAGGAAACACCATACACTTCTCCCAAGTGGCTGTTGGCAATTTACATCCCGCCCATCAGCATAACAAGGCTCCCAGTTCTCCATGTCCTGTCCTGCCTTTCTGGATTTTACACTTTTTTCAGATGGCCCTTTTGACTGGGGGGAAGTGAGACTTCATTGTAGTGCAGATTTCCTTTGCAAGCTTGCTAGGTTGGCCAAAAAGGGCGTATGCGTTTTTTCCTGAATATATTCAGGAAAAAACACATACGCCCTTTTTGGCCAAGTGCATCATTGTGGACGTTCTGCCTCTTTTCCTATGCTTTCAATGCAATTCCAGTCTACCTCCTGAAATCGGTTGCCTGCAATTCTGCCCCGCTTTCAAATCCTCTTGGCAGCATTACTTCAGTATATTTTTGGACGATAGCTGTCATTTGTAACTCTGCAGGTTTGTGAATTACAGTGCCCCTGAGCTCCTTTCTTCAACTCGCTTTCTTGTGAGCTGGCCGCAACACCGCAGGTTTGCTTCAGGCCCTAATCTGTTTCCGGCACGGCACGCTGAGCCTTTGTTTAATTCCTCTTCCTGGTGGGAAATGAGAGTTAAATTTGCATGTCCAGACACCTGAAGCTAGTCTCTCATTGGTTCTCCCTATTCCTGTTCATCTTCCGCAGAAATTGCAAACTGGGCCAAACAAGAGGTTAAAGGCACTGACTCTCCAAGTCGGGAGAGTGTTAGTAAAGCATCTGGAATGTTGCCCCCGAGTACCAGGGGACGAAAACTGAGACATATTTGAACACGTCTCCCGATCACACGGTTGATCATACACTGGGTTCCACATGCATGTTTTAGCTGAAGGAAGAATCCCTTAAACCTGGAGAGTTGAGACCCGTGGAATGGGTACCATGCAATATGACTTCAAAGGGTCTTCATTTGCTCACCGAACCTCTCCAATCCTATCACTGCTGCGTTTATGCCCCTGTACACACGCTTGATTCTCTTTCGGAGACATAGCAATCCATAGGTTTTAAGATACTTACTAGTCAGGTACATTCTTAGGCGTTTAATATGGGGTGTTGAGTCCATTTCGTTGAGCAAGGAGTAGCTCTTGTCTATTCCATATTTGGCTTAAGGAACTTTATCTGTGCTCATTTCAATCTCTGGTTTTATGCAGCACCCCAACTCACCTTTCCCCTTAAGCAAGCATAAGTTGGTTTTCTAAATTTGAGACCATGTTCTGTTTTGTAATCCAGTTCCTGTGTAGCCAAGTTTACATTCCGTGTATTAGTGATGTCTTATGATATTTCTATTTCTTTGTGACTTATTTCAGTTAGAATCATCATTCCTGAATCCACTCATTATGCTGTTCCGGGCCTGATGACATAGATTTCATTGCTGAATGATATTGCATTGTACGTAAGTACCACAACTTCTTTATCCATTTTTCACTTTCTGCGATATTGAACTTGTACCGTAAACGAGGTTCTTGTAAACAGAGCCATCCCAAACTTTGGGGTGGCTGTGTCTTTTTGATTTTAATTTCCCTAGGCTATAGGACCATAAGTGGAAGTGCCCTAGGCCCTGTTGCTTTGTTTTTTAGATGTTTCAGGAAACACCATACACTTCTCACGAGTGGCTGTTGGCAATTTACATCCCACCCATCAGATAACAAGGCTCCCAGTTCTCCATGGCCTGTCTTGCCTTTCTGGATTTTACACTTTTTTCAGATGGCCCTTTTGACAGGGGGGAAGTGAGACTTCATTGTAGTGCAGATTTCCTTTGCAAGCTTGCTTGGTTGGCCAAAAAGGGCGTATGCGTTTTTTTCCTGAATATATTCAGGAAAAAACGCATACGCCCTTTTTGGCCAAGTGCATCATTGTCGACGTTCTGCCTCTTTTCCTATGCTTTAAATGCAATTCCAGTCTACCTCCTGAAATCAGTTTCCTGCAATTCTGCCCCGCTTTCAAGTCCTCTTGGCAGCCTTACTTCAGTATTTTTTTGGACGATAGCTGTCATTTATAACTCTGCAGGTTTGTGAATTACAGTGCCCCTGAGCTCCTTTCTTCAACTCGCTTTCTTGTGAGCTGGCCGCAACACCGCAGGTTTGCTTCAGGCCCTAATCTGGTTCCGGCACGGCACGCTGAGCCTTTGGTTAATTCCTCTTCCTGGTGGGAAATGAGAGTTAAATTTGCCCGTCCAGACACCTCCAGCTAGTCTGTCATTGGTTCTCCCTATTCCTGTTTATCTTCCGCAGAAATTGCAAACTGGGCCAAACAGGAGGTTAAAGGCACTGACTCTCCAAGTCGGGAGAGTGTTAGTAAAGCATCTGGAATGTTGCACCCGAGTACCAGGGGACGAGAACTGAGACATATTGGAACACATCTCCCGATCACACGGTTGATCATACTCTGGGTTCCACATGCATGATTTAGCTGAAGGAAGAATCCCTTAAACCTGGAGAGTTCAGACCCGTGGAATGGGTACCATGCAATATGACTTCAAAGGGTCTTCATTTGCTCACCGAAACTCTCCAATCCTATCACTGCTGCATTTATGGCCCTGTACACATGCTTGATTCTCTTTCAGAGACATAGTGATCCATAGGTTTTAAGATACTTACTAGTCAGGTACATTCTTAGGCGTTTAATATGGGGTGTTGAGTCCATTTCGTTGAGCAAGGAGTAGCTCTTGTCTATTCCATATTTGGCTTAAGGAACTTTATCTGTGCTCATTTCAATCTCTGGTTTTATGCAGCACCCCAACTCACCTTTCCCCTTAAGCAAGCATAAGTTGGTTTTCTAAATTTGAGACCCTGTTCTCTTTTGTAATCCAGTTCATGTATAGCCAAGTTTACATTCCGTGTATTAGTGGTATCTTATGATGTTTCTTTTTCTGTGTGACTTATTTCAGTTAGAATCATCATACCTGAATCCACTCATTATGCTGCTACGGGCCTGATGACATAGATTTCATTGCTGAGTGATATTGCATTGTACGTAAGTACCACAACTTCTTTATCCATTTTTCACTTTCTGCGATATTGTACTTGTACCGTAAACCAGGTTCTTGTAAACAGAGCCGTCCCAAATTTTGGGGTGGCTGTGTCTTTTTTATTTTAATTTCCCTAAGCTATAGGACCATAACTGGAAGTGCCCTAGGCTCTGTTGCTTTGTTTTTTAGATGTTTCAGGAAACACCATACACTTCTCCCGAGTGGCTGTTGGCAATATACATCCCGCCCATCAGCATAACAAGGCTCCCAGTTCTCCATGGCCTGTCCTGCATTTCTGGATTTTACAGTTTTTTCAGATGGCCCTTTTGACCGGGGGCAAGTGAGACTTCATTGTAGTGCAGATTTCCTTTGCAAGCTTGCTTGGTTGGCCAAAAAGGGCGTATGCGTTTTTTCCTGAATATATTCAGGAAAAAACGCATACGCCCTTTTTGGCCAAGTGCATCATTGTCCACGTTTTGCCTCTTTTCCTATGCTTTAAATGCAATTCCAGTGTACCTCCTGAAATTGGTTTCCTGCAATTCTGCCCCGCTTTCAAGTCCTCTTGGCAGCCTTACTTCAGTATATTTTTGGACGATAGCTGTCATTTATAACTCTACAGGTTTGTGAATTACAGTGCCCCTGAGTTCCTTTCTTCAACTCGCTTTCTTGTGATCTGGCCGCAACACCGCAGGATTGCTTCAGGCCCTAATCTAGTTCTGGCACGGCATGCTGAGCCTTTGGTTAATTCCTCTTCCTGGTGGGAAATGAGAGTTAAATTTGCCCGTCCAGACACCTCCAGCTAGTCTCTCATTGGTTCTCCCTTTCGTGTTCATCTTCCGCAGAAATTGCAAACTGGGCCAAACAGGAGGTTAAAGGCACTGCCTCTCCAAGTCGGGAGAGTGTTAGTAAAGCATCTGTAATGTTGCACCCGAGTACCAGGGGACGAAAACTGAGACATATTGGAACACGTCTCCCGAGCACACGGTTCATCATACTCTGGGTTCCACATGCATGTTTTAGCTGAAGGAAGAATCCCTTAAACCTGGAGAGTTGAGACCCGTGGAATGGGTACCATGCAATATGACTTCAAAGGTTCTTCATTTGCTCACCGAAACTCTCCAATCCTATCACTGCTGCATTTATGGCCCTGTACACACGCTTGATTCTCTTTCGGAGACATAGCAATCCATAGGTTTTAAGATACTTACTAGTCAGGTACATTCTTAGACGTTTAATATGGGGTGTTGAGTCCATTTCGTTCAGCAAGGAGTAGCTCTTGTCTATTACATATTTGGCTTAAGGAACATTATCTGTGCTCATTTCAATCTCTGGTTTTATGCAGCACCCCAACTCACCTTTCCCCTTAAGCAAGCATAAGTTGGTTTTCTAAATTTGAGACCCTGTTCTCTTTTGTAATCCAGTTCATGTATAGCCAAGTTTACATTCCGTGTATTAGTGATATCTTATGATGTTTCTTTTTCTGTGTGACTTATTTCAGTTAGAATCATCATACCTGAATCCACTCATTATGCTGCTACGGGCCTGATGACATAGATTTCATTGCTGAGTGATATTGCATTGTACGTAAGTACCAAAACTTCTTTATCCATTTTTCACTTTCTGCGATATTGAACTTGTCCCATAAACGAGGTTCTTGTAAACAGAGCTGTCCCAAACTTAGGGGTGGCTGTGTCTTTTTGATTTTAATTTCCCTAAGCTATAGGGCCATAAGTGGAGGTGCCCTAGGCTCTGTTGCTTTGTTTTTTAGATGTTTCAGGAAACACCATACACTTCTCCCGAGTGGCTGTTGGAAATATACATTCCGCCCATCAGCATAATAAGGCTCCCAGTTCTCCATGGCCTGTCCTGCATTTCTGGATTTTACAGTTTTTTCAGATGGCCCTTTTGACCGGGGGCAAGTGAGACTTCATTGTAGTGCAGATTTCCTTTGTAAGCTTGCTTGGTTGGCCAAAAAGGGCGTATGCGTTTTTTCCTGAATATATTCAGGAAAAATCGCATACGCACTTTTTGGCTAAGTGCATCATTGTCGACGTTCTGCCTCTTTTCCTATGCTTTAAATGCAATTCCAGTCTACCTCCTGAAATCGGTTTCCTGCAATTCTGCCCCGCTTTCAAGTCCTCTTGGCAGCCTTACTTCAGTATTTTTTTGGACGATTGCTGTCATTTATAACTCTGCAGGTTTGTTAATTACAGTGCCCCTGAGCTCCTTTCTTCAACTCGCTTTCTTGTGAGCTGGCCACAACACCGCAGGATTGCTTCAGGCCCTAATCTGGTTCCAGCACGGCACGCTGAGCCTTTGGTTAATTCCTCTTCCTGGTGGGAAATGAGAGTTAAATTTGCCCGTCCAGACACCTCCAGCTAGTCTGTCATTGGTTCTCCCTATTCCTGTTTATCTTCCGCAGAAATTGCAAACTGGGCCAAACAGGAGGTTAAAGGCACTGACTCTCCAAGTCGGGAGAGTGTTAGTAAAGCATCTGGAATGTTGCACCCGAGTACCAGGGGACGAGAACTGAGACATATTGGAACACGTCTCCCGATCACACGGTTGATCATACTCTGGGTTCCACATGCATGCTTTAGCTGAAGGAAGAATCCCTTAAACCTGGAGAGTTGAGACCCGTGGAATGGGTACCATGCAATATGACTTCAAAGGGTCTTCATTTGCTCACCGAAACTCTCCAATCCTATCACTGCTGCATTTATGGCCCTGTACACACGCTTGATTCTCTTTCGGAGACATAGCGATCCATAGGTTTTAAGATACTTACTAGTCAGGTACATTCTTAGGCGTTTAATATGGGGTGTTAAGTCCATTTCATTGAGCAAGGAGTAGCTCTTGTCTATTACATATTTGGCTTAAGGAACTTTATCTGTGCTCATTTCAATCTCTGGTTTTATGCAGCACCCCAACTCACCTTTCCCCTTAAGCAAGCATAAGTTGGTTTTCTAAATTTGAGACCCTGTTCTCTTTTGTAATCCAGTTCATGTATAGCCAAGTTTACATTCCGTGTATTAGTGATATCTTATGATGTTTCTTTTTCTGTGTGACTTATTTCAGTTAGAATCATCATACCTGAATCCACTCATTATGCTGCTACGGGCCTGATGACATAGATTTCATTGCTGAGTGATATTGCATTGTACGTAAGTACCACAACTTCTTTATCCATTTTTCACTTTCTGCGATATTGTACTTGTACCGTAAACCAGGTTCTTGTAAACAGAGCCGCCCCAAACTTTGGGGTGGCTGTGTCTTTTTTATTTTAATTTCCCTAAGCTATAGGACCATAAGTGGAAGTGCCCTAGGCTCTGTTGCTTTGTTTTTTATATGTTTCAGGAAACACCATACACTTCTCCCGAGTGGCTGTTGGCAATATACATCCCGCCCATCAGCATAATAAGGCTCCCAGTTCTCCATGGCCTGTCCTGCATTTCTGGATTTTACAGTTTTTTCAGATGGCCCTTTTGACCGGGGGCAAGTGAGACTTCATTGTAGTGCAGATTTCCTTTGTAAGCTTGCTTGGTTGGCCAAAAAGGGCGTATGCGTTTTTTCCTGAATATATTCAGGAAAAAACGCATACGCCCTTTTTGGCCAAGTGCATCATTGTCGACGTTTTGCCTCTTTTCCTATGCTTTAAATGCAATTCCAGTGTATCTCCTGAAATTGGTTTCCTGCAATTCTGCCCCGCTTTCAAGTCCGCTTGGCAGCCTTACTTCAGTATATTTTTCGACGATAGCTGTCATTTATAACTCTACAGGTTTGTGAATTACAGTGCCCCTGAGTTCCTTTCTTCAACTCGCTTTCTTGTGAGCTGGCCGCAACACCGCAGGATTGCTTCAGGCCCTAATCTAGTTCTGGCACGGCATGCTGAGCGTTTGGTTAATTCCTCTTCCTGGTGGGAAATGAGAGTTAAATTTGCCCGTCCAGACACCTCCAGCTAGTCTCTCATTGGTTCTCCCTTTCGTGTTCATGTTCCGCAGAAATTGCAAACTGGGCCAAACAGGAGGTTAAAGGCACTGCCTCTCCAAGTCGGGAGAGTGTTAGTAAAGCATCTGGAATGTTGCACCCGAGTACCAGGGGACGAGAACTGAGACATATTGGAACACGTCTCCCGATCACACGGTTGATCATACTCTGGGTTCCACATGCATGCTTTAGCTGAAGGAAGAATCCCTTAAACCTGGAGAGTTGAGACCCGTGGAATGGGTACCATGCAATATGACTTCAAAGGGTCTTCATTTGCTCACCGAAACTCTCCAATCCTATCACTGCTGCATTTATGGCCCTGTACACACGCTTGATTCTCTTTCAGAGCCATAGTAATCCATAGGTTTTAAGATACTTACTAGTCAGGTACATTCTTAGGCGTTTAATATGGGGTGTTGAGTCCATTTCGTTGAGCAAGGAGTAGCTCTTGTCTATTACATATTTGGCTTAAGGAACTTTATCTGTGCTCATTTCAATCTCTGGTTTTATGCAGCACCCCAACTCACCTTTCCCCTTAAGCAAGCATAAGTTGGTTTTCTAAATTTGAGACCCTGTTCTCTTTTGTAAATCAGTTCATGTATAACCAAGTTTACATTCCTTGTATTAGTGATATCTTATGATGTTTCTTTTTCTGTGTGACTTATTTCAGTTAGAATCATCATACCTGAATCCACTCATTATGCTGCTACGGGCCTGATGACATAGATTTCATTGCTGAGTGATATTGCATTGTACGTAAGTACCACAACTTCTTTATCCATTTTTCACTTTCTGCGATATTGAACTTCTCCCGTAAACGAGGTTCTTCTAAACAGAGCTGTCCCAAACTTAGGGGTGGCTGTGTCTTTTTGAATTTAATTTCGCTAAGCTATAGGGCCATAAGTGGAAGTGCCCTAGGCTCTGTTGCTTTGTTTTTTAGATGTTTCAGGAAACAACATACACTTCTCCCAAGTGGCTGTTGGCAATGTACATCCCGCACATCAGCATAACAAAGCTCCCAGTTCTCCATGGCCTGTCCTGCCTTTCTGGATTTTACACTTTTTTCAGATGGCCCTTTTGACCGGGGGGAAGTGAGACTTCATTGTAGTGCAGATTTCCTTTGCAAGCTTGCTTGGTTGGCCAAAATGGGCGTATGCGTTTTTTCCTGAATATATTCAGGAAAAAACGCATACGCCCTTTTTGGCCAAGTGCATCATTGTCGACGTTCTGCCTCTTTTCCTATGCTTTGAATGCAATTCCAGTCTACCTCCTGAAATCGGTTTCCTGCAATTCTGCCCCGCTTTCAAGTCCTCTTGGCAGCCTTACTTCAGTATATTTTTGGACGTTAGCTGTCATTTATAACTCTGCAGGTTTGTGAATTACAGTGCCTCTCAGTTCCTTTCTTCAACTCGCTTTCATGTGAGCTGGCCGCAACACCGCAGGATTGCTTCAGGCCCTAATCTGGTTCCGGCACGGCACGCTGAGCCTTTGGTTAATTCCTCTTCCTGGTGGGAAATGAGAGTTAAATTTGCCCGTCCAGACACCTCCAGCTAGTCTCTCGTTGGTTCTCCCTATTCCTGTTCATCTTCCGCAGAAATTGCAAACTGGACCAAACAGGAGGTTAAAGGCACTGACTCTCCAAGTCGGGAGAGTGTTAGTAAAGCGTGTGGAATGTTGCACCCGAGTACCAGGGGACGAGAACTGAGACATATTGGAACACGTCTCCCGATCAGACGGTTGATCATACTCTGGGTTCCACATGCATGTTTTAGCTGAAGGAAGAATCCCTTAAACCTGGAGCGTTGAGATCCATGGAATGGGTACCATGCAATATGACTTCAAAGGGTCTTCATTTGCTCACCGAAACTCTCCAATCCTATCACTGCTGCGTTTATGCCCCCGTACACACGCTTGATTCTCTTTCGGAGACATAGCGATCCATAGGTTTTAAGATACTTACTAGTCAGGTACATTCCTAGGCGTTTAATATGGGGTGTTGAGTCCATTTCTTTGAGCAAGGAGTAGCTCTTGTCTATTACATTTTTGGCTTAAGGAACTTTATCTGTGCTCATTTCAATCTCTGGTTTTATGCAGCACCCCAACTCACCTTTCCCCTTAAGCAAGCATAAGTTGGTTTTCTACATTTGAGACCCTGTTCTGTTTTGTAATCCAGTTCCTGTGTATCCAAGTTTACATTCTGTGTATTAGTGATATCTTATGATGTTTCTTTTTCTGTGTGACTTATTTCAGTTAGAATCATCATACCTGAATCCACTCATTATGCTGCTATGGGCCTGATGACATAGATTTCATTGCTGAGTGATATTGCATTCTACGTAAGTACCACAACTTCTTTATCCATTTTACACTTTCTGCGATATTGAACTTGTTCCGTAAACGAGTTTCTTGTAAACAGAGCCGTCCCAAACTTAGGGGTTGCTGTGTCTTTTTGATTTTAATTTCCCTAAGCTATAGGGCCATAAGTGGAAGTGCCCTAGGGTCTGTTGCTTTGTTTGTTAGATGTTTCAGGAAACACCATACACTTCTCCCAAGTGGCTGTTGGCAATTTACATCCCGCGCATCAGCATAACAAGGCTCCCAGTTCTCCATGGCTTGTCCTGCCTTTCTGGATTTTACACTTTTTTCAGATGGCCCTTTTGACCGGGGGGAAGTGAGACTTCATTGTAGTGCAGATTTCCTTTGCAAGCTTGCTTGGTTGGCCAAAAAGGGCGTATGCGTTTTTTCCTGAATATATTCAGGAAAAAATGCATACGCCCTTTTTGGCCAAGTGCATCATTGTCATCGTTCTGCCTCTTTTCCTATGCTTTAAATGCAATTCCACTCTACCTCCTGAAATTGGTTTCCTGCAATTCTGCCCCGCTTTCAAGTCCTCTTGGCAGCCTTATTTCAGTATATTTTTGGACGATAGCTGTCATTTATAACTCTGCTGGTTTGTGAATTACAGTGCCCCTGAGTTCCTTTCTTCAACCCGCTTTCTTGTGAGCTGGCCGCAACACCGCAGGATTGCTTCAGGCCCTAATATGGTTCCGGCACGGCACGCTGAGCCAGTGGTTAATTCCTCTTCCTCTTGGGAAATGAGAGTTAAATTCGCCTGTCCCGACACCTCCAGCTAGTCTCTCATTGGTTCTCCCTATTCCTGTTCATCTTCCGCAGAAATTGCAAACTGTGCCAAACAGGAGGTTAAAGGCACTGACTCTCCAAGTCGGGAGAGTGTTAGTAAAGCATCTGGAATATTGCACCCGAGTACCAGGGGACGAGAACTGAGACATATTGGAACACGTCTCCCGATCACACGGTTGATCATACTCTGGGTTCCACATGCATGCTTTAGCTGAAGGAAGAATCCCTTAAACCTGGAGAGTTGAGACCCGTGGAATGGGTACCATGCAATATGACTTCAAAGGGTCTTCATTTGCTCACCGAACCTCTCCAGTCTTATCACTGCTGCGGATATGCTCGTGTACACACGCTTGATTCTCTTTCGGAGACATAGCGATCCATAGCTTTTAAGATACTTATTAGTAAGGTACATTCTTAGGCGTTTAATATGGGGTGTTGAGTCCATTTCGTTGAGCAAGGAGTAGCTCTTGTCTATTACATATTTGGCTTCAGGAACTTTATCTGTGCTCATTTCAATCTCTGGTTTTATGCAGCACCCCAACTCACCTTTCCCCTTAAGCAAGCATAAGTTGGTTTTCTAAATTTGAGACCCTGTTCTCTTTTGTAATCCAGTTCCTGTGTAGCCAAGTTTACATTCCATGTATTAGTGATATCTTATGATGTTTCTTTTCCTTTGCGACTTATTTCAGTTAGAATCATCATACCTGAATCCACTCATTATGCTGCTACGGGCCTGATGACATAGATTTCATTGCTGAGTGATATTGCCTTGTACGTAAGTACCACAACTTCTTTATCCATTTTACACTTTCTGCGATATTGAACTAGTCCCGTAAACGAGTTTCTTCTAAACAGAGCCGTCCCAAACTTTGGGGTGGCTGTGTCTTTTTGATTTTAATTTCCCTAAGCTATAGGGCCATAAGTGGAAGTGCCCTAGGCTCTGTTGCTTTGTTTCTTAGATGTTTCAGGAAACACCATACACTTCTCCCAAGTGGCTGTTGGCAATTTACATCCCGCCCATCAGCATAACAAGGCTCCCAGTTCTCCATGGCCTGTCCTGCCTTTCTGGATTTTACACTTTTTTCAGATGCCCATTTTGACCGGGGGGAAGTGAGACTTCATTGTAGTGCACATTTCCTTTGCAAGCTTGCTTGGTTAGCCAAAAAGGACGTATGCCTTTTTTCCTGAATATATTCAGGGAAAAACGCATACGCCCTTTTTGGCCAAGTGCATCATTGTCGACTTTCTGCCTCTTTTCCTATGCTTTAAATGCAATTCCAGTCTACCTCCTGAAATCGGTTTCCTGCAATTCTGCCCCGCTTTCAAGTCCTCTTGGCAGCCTTACTTCAGTATATTTTTGGATGATAGCTGTCATTTATAACTCTGCAGGTTTGTGAATTACAGTGCCCCTGAGCTCCTTTCTTCAACTCGCTTTCTTGTGACCTGGCCGCAACACCGCACGATTGCTTCAGGCCCTATTCTGGTTCCGGCACGGCACGCTGAGCCTTTGGTTAATTCCTCTTCCTGGTGGGAAATGAGAGTTAAATTTGCCCGTCCAGACACCTCCAGCTAGTCTCTCATTGGTTCTCCCTATTCCTGTTCATCTTCCGCAGAAATTGCAAACTGGGCCAAACAGGAGGTTAAAGGCACTGACTCTTCAAATCGGGAGAGTGTTAGTTAAGCGTCTGGAATATTGCACCCGAGTACCAGGGGACGAGAACTGAGACATATTGGAACATGTCTCCCGATCTCACGTTTGATCATACTCTGAGTTCCACATGCATGTTTTAGCTGAAGGAAGAATCCCTTAAACCTGGAGAGTTGAGACCCGTGGAATGGGTACCATGCAATATGACTTCAAAGGGTCTTCATTTGCTCACTGAACCTCTCCAATCCTATCACTGCTGCGTTTATGCCCCTGTACTCACGCTTGATTCTCTTTCAGAGACCTAGCAATCCATAAGTTTTAAGATAATTAGTAGTCAGGTACATTCTTAGGCGTTTAATATGGGGTGTTGAGTCCATTTCATTGAGCAAGGAGTAGCCCTTGTCTATTACATATTTGGCTTAAGGAACTTTATCTGTGCTCATTTCAATCTCTGATTTTATGCAGCACCCCAACTCACCTTTCCCCTTAAGCAAGCATAAGTTCGTTTTCTAAATTTGAGACCCTGTTCTGTTTTGTAATCCAGTTCCTGTGTATCCAAGTTTACATTCCGTGTATTAGTGATATCTTATGATGTTTCTTTTTCTGTGTGACTTATTTCAGTTAGAATCATCATACCTGAATCCACTCATTATGCTGCTACGGGCCTGATGACATAGATTTCATTGCTGAGTGATATTGCATTGTACGTAAGTACCACAACTTCTTTATCCATTTTTCACTTTCTGCGAAATTGAACTTGTACCGTAAAGGAGGTTCTTGTAAACAGAGCCATCCCAAACTTTGGGGTGGCTGTGTCTTTTTGATTTTAATTTCCCTAAGCTATAGGACCATAAGTGGAAATGTCCTAGGCTCTATTGCTTTGTTTTTTATATGTTTCAGGAAACACCATACACTTCTCCATAGTGGCTGTTGGCAATTTACATCCCGCGCATCAGCATAACAAGGCTCCCAGTTCTCCATGGCCTGTCCTGCCTTTCTGGATTTTACACATTTTTCAGATGGCCCTTTTGACCGGGGGGAAGTGAGACTTCATTATAGTGCAGATTTCCTTTGCAAGCTTGTTTGGTTGGCCAAAAAGGGCGTATGCGTTTTTTCCTGAATATATTCAGGAAAAAACGCATACGTCCTTTTTGGCCAAGTGCATCATTGTCGACGTTCTGCCTCTTTTCCTATGTTTTAAATGCAATTCCAGTCTACCTCCTGAAATCGGTTTCCTGCAATTCTGCCCCACTTTCAAGTCCTTTTGGCAGCCTTACTTCAGTATATTTTTGGACGATAGCTGTCATTTATAACTCTGCAGGTTTGTGAATTACAGTGCCCCTGAGCTCCTTTCTTCAACTCGCTTTGTTGTGAGCTGGCCGCAACACCGCAGGATTGCTTCAGGCCCTAATCATGTTCTGGCACGGCACGCTGAGCCTTTGGTTAATTCCTCTTCCTGGTGGGAAATGAGAGTTAAATTTGCCCGTCCAGCCACCTCCAGCTAGTCTCTCATTGGTTCTCCCTATTCCTGTTCATCTTCCGCAGAAATTGCAAACTGGGCCAAACAGGAGGTTAAAGGCACTGACTCTCCAAGTCGGGAGAGTGTTAGTAAAGCGTCTGGAATGTTGCATCTGAGTACCAGGGGACGTGAACTGAGACATATTGGAACACGTCTCCCGATCACACGGTTGATCATACTCCGGGTTCCACATGCATGTTTTAGCTGAAGGAAGAATCCCTTAAACCTGGAGAGTTGAGACCCGTGGAATCGGTACCATGCAATATGACTTCAAAGGGTCTTCATTTGCTCACCGAACCTCTCCAATCCTATCACTGCTGCGTTTATGCCCCTGTACACAGGCTTGATTCTCTTTCGGAGACATAGCGATCCGTAGGGTTTAAGATACTTACTAGTCAGGTACATTCTTAGGCGTTTAATATGGGGTGTTGAGTCCATTTCATTGAGCAAGGAGTAGCTCTTGTCTATTCCATATTTGGCTTAAGGAACTTTATCTGTGCTCATTTCAATCTCTGGTTTTATGCAGCACCCCAACTCACCTTTCGCCTTAAGCAAGCATAAGTTGGTTTTCTAAATTTGAGACCCTGTTCTGTTTTGTAATCCAGTTCCTCTGTAGCCAAGTTTACATTCCGTGTATTAGTGATATCTTATGATGTTTCTTTTTCTGTGTGACTTATTTCAGTTAGAATCATCATACCTGAATCCACTCATTATGCTGCTACGGGCCTGATGACATAGATTTCATTGCTGAGTGATATTGCATTGTACGTAAGTACCACAACTTCTTTATCCATTTTTCGCTTTCTGTGAAATTGAACTTGTACCGTAAACGAGGTTCTTGTAAACAGAGCCGTCCCAAACTTTGGGGTGGCTGTGTCTTTTTGATTTTAATTTCCCTAAGCTATAGGACCATAAGTGGAAGTGCCCTAGGCTCTGTTGCTTTGTTTTTTAGATGTTTCAGGAAACACCATACACTTCTCCCAAGTGGCTGTTGGCAATTTACATCCCGCCCATCAGCATAACAAGGCTCCCAGTTCTCCATGGCCTGTCCTGCCTTTCTGGATTTTACACTTTGTTCAGATGGCCCTTTTGACAGGGGGGAATTGAGACTTCATTGTAGTGCAGATTTCCTTTGCAAGCTTGCTTGGTTGGCCAAAAAGGGCGTATGCGTTTTTTCCTGAATATATTCAGGAAAAAATGCATACGCCCTTTTTGGCCAAGTGCATCATTGTCGACGTTCTGCCTCTTTTCCTATGCTTTAAATGCAATTCCAGTCTACCTCCTGAAATCAGTTTCCTGCAATTCTGCCTTGCCTTCAATGCCTCTTCATAGCCTTACCTCAATATATTTTTTGAAAATAGTTGGCCTTTATAACTCTGCAGGTTTTTGAATTGCAGTGGCCCTTAGCTCCATTTTTCAGCTCTTATTTTTGTGATCTTGCCTCATAACCACAGGATTCCTTCAGGCCCTATTCTTCTTCTGGGGCACCTTGCTGTGCCTTTGGTTTATTCTTCTTACTGATGTGAAATTAGAGTGACATGTGCCCATTGAAACTGCTACAGCTAGTTTCTCACTGGTTCCCCCTATTCCCATTCATCCTCCGCACTAACTGCAGACTGTGCGATACCAGAACTTAAAGGCATTGACTCTCCATGTGGGGATATTGTTAGTAAAGCGGCTGGAATGTCGATCCGGAGTCCCAGGAGAGGAAAAATGAGGTGCGTTTTAGAAACCTTTCCCGATCATATGGTATACCAGTCGCTGGGTTTCCCAAGCATGGTTTAGCTGTAGGAAGATTCCCTTCAACCTGGAGTTTTGGGACCCTTGGAATGAGTAGCATGAAGTATTGCATTAAACTTTTGGCAGTTGCTCACCAAAGCTCACCAATCCTCTCAGCCCCAAGTGTGCATCCTTATGTCTTATCCAGCTGTGGGTTTATATGTGGTCAATCCAGGTTGCATCACAGCCCCTGAGCAAATTTTGTAAGAATTTTTCTCTCTTTCATTGTTTCTGCATTTTGTTTTTAAAATTTATTTCTATAATGGGGTTTAGCTCATTTTCACTGCTGTGTTTGTGTCGCTCTGCACACACTTGATTCCCTTATGGAGATATATCAATACATGGGTTTTAAGATTCTTATTACTCAGATATATTTCTCTGCGGTGTATAGGGTGTGTTGAGGCCAGTTCATTGAGCAAGGTGTAGATCTTGTCTAATATCTATTTGGTTTATTGAACGGTATCTGTGCTAATTTCAAACTCTGGTTTTATGCATCACCCCACCTCTCCTTTCCCCTTAAGCTGACATAAGTGTGTTTTCTAAATGTGAGACACTGTTCTGTTCTGTAATTCATTTCTTGTGCAGCCATATTTACCCTCCCTCTATAAGTGATATCTTATGATATGTTTCTTTTTCTGTTTGACTTATTTCAAGTAGTATTATCGGACCTAAATCCACTCTTTATCCTTCTACTAGCCTTATTACATTGATTTCATGGTGAAGAGATATTCCATTGTACATAAGTACCACATCTTCTTTATCCATTGTTCTCTTTCCTGGGATATTTAAGGTGTACTGAAGTTGAGGTTCTTGTAAACAGAGTAGCCCTAAACTGTGGTGTGCTTGTGTCTTGTTGATTTTTAGACTTCCCTAGATATACTCCCATGATTGGAAGTGTCCTATGCTCTGTAGCTCTGTTTTTTAGATGATTTAGGAACCACCATACACTTCTCCAGAGTGGCTCTCGGCAGTTCACACACTGCCCATCAGCGTATAAATGCTCCCTGTTCTCCATGGCCTGTCCTGCATTTCTGGTTTTTACAATTTTTTAGCATGGCCCTTTTGACCGGTGGGAAATGAGACTTCTTTGTTGTGCACATTTGCATTGCTTGCTTGCTTCGTTGCCCATAAAGTGCGTATGCGTTTTCTCCTGGATATAATCAGGAAAAAACGCATACGCCCTTTTGGGCCAACTGCATCATTGTCGAAATTCTGCCGCTTTTCATGTGCTTTAAAGACGAGTCCAATCTATCTCTTGAAATCTGTTTCTTGCAATTCTGTCTTGCATTCAGATCCTCTTCTTTGCCTTACCTCAACATAGTTTTGGACGTTAGTTTTCATTTATAACTCTGCAGGTTTGTGAATTGCAGTGACCCTGAGCTCCATTTTTTAAGTTGCTCTTTTGTGAGCTGGCCTCAAACCCACAGGATTGCTTCAGGCCCTATTTTGGCTCCGGCGAGGCGGGCTGAGCCTTTTTTCAATTCTTATTCTTAATGGGAAATTAGAGTGATATGTGCCCGTCCAAACCCCTACAACTATTCTCTCATTGGTTCCCCCTCTTCCCGTTCATCCTCCTCACAATTTGCAAAATGTGTGAAACAGAAGTTGAAATGTGCTGATTCTCCAAGTGGGGAGATTCTAAGTAACGTGGCTGGAATGGTGAACAGGAGCACCAGGAGAGGATAAATGAGCTGCATTTTAGACACATCTCCCGATCACATGGTGTACAGTCCTCTGGGTTTTCCATGCATGTTTTAGCTGTAGGAAGATCCCTTGAACCTGCAGATTTGGGACCCATTGAATGGGTACCAGGTAGTATTACTTTCAAGGGTGTGCATTTCCTCACCCAACCTCACATTTCTCTTAGTGCAAACAGTTTCCACCCTTATGTCTCATCCTGCTGTGGGTCTAGATGTGTTCAATCCATGTTGCATCACCGTCCCTGAGGAAAAGTTGTAAGAGGTTTTCTCTGTCTCTCTGTCGTTTATTTTCTTCAATTTATTACTATATTGGTTACAGCTGATTTTCAAAGCTCTGTTTCTTGCTGCTGTACATCCACTTGATTCACGTACAGAGAGACATCAGTAAATTCTTTTTCAGATTCTTACCAGTCGTATATATTCTTTTCCGGTGACTTGAGTGTGCTGAGTGCAGTTCTTTTAGCTACCGTGTGGGCCTTGTTGATTATCGGTTTGGTATTTGGAATGGTATCTTTGCTAATTTCAACCTCCTGGATGATGCCTCACCCCTCCCCACCTTTCCGTTTAGCAGCCTTATACGTGTTTTCTACATATTTGACTATGTTTTTGTTTTGTAATTTATTTCATGTGTAGCCATTTTGGATTCCACCTTTAAGTGATATCTTATGATATGTGTCTTTTTCTTTTTGAATTATGTCACTTAGAATGATCATACATAACTCCTCCGGAGTTGTTACAACTGGCCATATTTCATTGATTTCCAGGCTGAATAATATTCCACTCTACCTAAGTACCACATCTCTATCCATTTTTTCCCTCCAGAGACATTTAAGTTATATCCTAGTCGAGGATCTTTTAAACAGAGAGGGGGTAAACATTGGGGTGCCTGTGTCCTCTCAATTTTTGTTTTTCCCAAGATATACGCCCATGAGTGCAAGTGCCCTATGCTCTGTAGCTCATTTTTTAGATGCTTTAGTAAACACAATACACTTCTCCAGAATGGCCGTTGGCAATATACATTTCCACTATAAGTCTCACAGGGCTCCCTCTTCTCCTTGCCCTGTCCTGCATTTCTGTTGTTTACGCTTTATGAGGATGGCTCTTCTGACTGATGCGAAGTGATATCTTTTGTAGTATTGACTTCCAGTGCCCACCTGTTTGCTTGGCTAAAAAAGTGTATGCCCTTTTCTTGAATATATACAGAAAAAAACGCATACACCCTTTTTGGCCAACTGCAATGTTGGCAATGTTCAGCTCCTTTTCTTGTGCTTAATGGCGAGTCCTTTCTACCTCCTCAAATCCCTTTCCTGCCATTCTCCCTTGCTTACAAGTCCTTTTCTCTGACTTTCCTCAAGACATTTTTCAGTGATGGATATTTTCAACTCTGCAGTTTCGTGAATTTTACTGCCCCTGAGTTCCATTGTTCAACTTGTGTTTATGGGAACTGGCCACAAAGCAGCGGGATTTCCTCAAGCCCTATACCGTTTCCATGGGCAACCCTAGCCTTTGGTCAATTCGTCTTCCTGATTGGAAATTAGAGTGACATGTGCCTGTCTGAACACCTAGGACTTGTCTCTCATTGTTCTTCATCCTTCCGCTTCATCCTCTGGACAAATTCCAAACTGTACGCAACAGGATGTTGACAGTGCTGACATCTCCAAGTGGGGAGACTGTTAGTAAAGACGCTGGAGGGGTGAACCCGAGCACCAGGAGATGAGGAGATGAGATGCCTTTTCCAAACTCTTCCCGATCAGACGGTATACCATCCTCTGGGTGTGACAGACATGTTTTAGCAGTAGGAAGAGTCCCATTCATGTAAGGAGAACACCAGGGCTTTTTCAAAATCAGTGTCTGCCCGAAACCCAAACTGGGGAATTTTTTAAGCTACGGCTACACATATGTTCATTAAGGGCCTTGGGAAGTAGCCAGAGTCCAAACTTTAGATGATTGAAGTCTTCAGGGTCAGAAGCACTCACCACCATCTTCCCTTAGGTTACACTTTAACTGTCATTGATAGATGATGTCAATAAAAATATCTATTCTTTTTCAGATTATTTCCCCTTATAGCTTATTGCAAAATGTTGAGTGTAGTTCCCTGTGCTATACAGTAGTTCCTTGTTGATGATCTATTTTATACATAGCAGTGTGTATGTGTTAATCCCAAACTGTTAATTTATCCCTCCTCCCACCTTTCCCCTTTGGTAATAATAAATTATAAGATTTTATACTTCTCAGAAATGGGGGAGCTGAAAGAGAGGTATCATTTTCAATGGAAAAGCATTTAAAACAAGATTGAAGCTTTAACCAAGATTATTAGATGTACATCCTTGGAAAGAAATCACTTCGTTTCTCTAATATTGACCTGACAAATAAGACAAACCTTTTCACTGAACTTGCTTATAATAAAGTGATGGAAATATCAAATGGAAGTGTTAGAAACATCTTATTTTACCCGAGCCTTATACACTGTTCTATGTTAACTACAGTTTGGCTCACACATCTGTTCATTGAGGTTACAATAGTCTCAATTTCTGTTACTGATCCTCCAGAGTGGACCCCAACAAGTGTCCCCCTGCCCAGTGTCATTGGGGCCAACAGATCGAGACTGAGTTTTGTTCACAAGCAAAGGAAACTTTATATTTTGATCAGAGAATGGAGAGGTGAGAGCATGCACTACCCCCTGGGCTGTGGGCTGGGCTGCTGTGTAGAGATCCTGTCAGAGTCAGTGGGAGGGAGGGGGCGGAGCTCTCGAGGGCCGGGTTGGCTGCAGCTCAGGCTCTGTATCGCGGAGTCTGCACTGGGCCCCAGGAGCTGAGGTGTCGTCCCAGCCATTCTGCACTAGGAAATCTGGTCTGAAGTGCCGGGTGTGGAACCTCTGCATGCGGGACCCTAGGAGCACATGAAATTAGACAAAGCACAAAGGATAAAAACGGTTAGACTTGACTTTATTGCCCAGATTCTATTTTTATCTCCCAGGGATTTTTAATGGGCTTTGCTGGGGGCAAACCCCTCCTCTGCCTTTTGTCCCGTTGCTCATTCTTGGAGTGCTGAGGGTGCAGACCCTTCTTCTGTAACTGCTGAGTGCTGAGTTGGGAGCCCTCATACCCGGGGGCGAGGGTCAGAGCTTCTCCCCAGCAGCCTCCAGGTGACGTTGATTGTCCCCAGGCCCCCTGCCTCCCTGCTCGTCCACCTGAGCACCAGCATTGGAAGTGTTATAGATTCTAATGACCTTTAAGGGTCCAGGAAAGAGATGTGCAGAGACGCTGTGGGGGCCGGTTTCACCCCGCCCCACATTTGTTCGGCCACCTTAGGCTGACCGTTTCTGCCAGCCTAGATGCTCTGACCAGTAGTCTGCGCTTTCTTCAATTAGGCCCCTGAATTAACGTACAAACAGCACCAGGTGTCAGAGCCCTGCCCGCTCAACTCCCAGACAGTCCAGAGTCAGTGGTGATCAAGGACCATGATGGCCACTGAGTCAACAGCCTTTTGAAGTAAACAGGAGTCCAGCCAGTCTTATTGGCCACCATCATCACGGTGTCTGTAGGCTTTTCTATGGTGACAGTGTGATATACGGTTCCCCCGCCAAGATTATTAGCTCCCCTCTGGGTGCAGTAAGTCCTGCAAGCAGTAGTCTACTCTTTTGGGACACACTCTTGTTGTTTTATGAGAGAAACTCCAGGTCAAGTGATGTTCACATGAGTCGTCATGGTGCCCTGTTGCCCCCGGTTATCTCTCTGGACGTTGAAGTTGGAAGGCCTCCTCACTCGAGGTTGGTGTGCCCACAGAGCGAACCCTGCAACTTCAGGGCATGGTTGGTGGTTAGGATCACCACGTGGGGTCCTTTTCCCTTAGGAGGGAGGTGGCCTTTGGGGCTGCTGATTTCCAGGTTTTTAGATACCGCCAGTATCTTGGCCAGATGTGGCAGTTGGCCAAGCCCCTTGGTGACCGTAGTTTATCCTACCTGGATGGCATTCTTGCATTGTTCCATTTCAAGTGGTCCCAGTTTTTGCACTAATTCTCCAATGGCGATTCACCTTTCACCGGGAATGTAAAGGTCAAAGGGTTTAGCTAAATTAGGGAGTTCCAGGGCAAGGGTCTGAATTGACTGCTCTTTCCATTCTTGAAAGGCCACTTCTGGATTCTATTCAAAAGGATCATCATCTTTTCCTTTCAGTGTTTCATATAGAGGCCCAGCTAGTAGACTGTAGTTAGGGATCCAGAAGCAGCAAACCCTGGCCTCCCCAGGAACCCCTAAGCTGTCTTCTAGTTTTAGAAAGGGGTAAGGCTGAAAATGGTTTCTTTCCTTTCCTGGGATGGGCTTCTCCGACCTTCTGTGAGAATGAAGCCCAGGCAGGTCACCGCAGTCTGTGATATTTGAGCTTTTTCTTGGACAACTTCTATCCTTTATTGGCTTGGTAGTTCAGAGGCCTCCTTAGTAGGGCTGGCGATCAGAATGTCGTCTGTGTACTGAAGGAGGGTTTCCTTTTCCAGAGGTAGAACTTTTAGGTCTTTAGCTAAGCTTTCCCCAAAGATGGTGTGGGAATTTTTGCACCCTTGGGGCAAGACGGCCCGGAAGTATTGTTTTAGTTGTATGTTGAGTCCTGCCACTCACAAGCCAAAATTTCTTGTGACTCTGGGACTAATGGAATACAAAAGAAGGCATCATTGAAGACTAATACAGAATACCATGTCCTGGTGGTTGGTAGAATGACCAGCAGGGTGTAGGAATTAGGAGCAGCTGGAGGTATATCCTCGGTGGCTTCACTGACTGTCCTGACATCCTTTACCAGGTCCCCAGCAGCCCATGGGGCTCTCGTGGTCAGACCAATCCCAGAATATGGAGCTCACCTGGGCAGGTACCCCACCCCCACCCCAGCCCACGGGGCTCTCGTGGTCAGGCCCCTCCCAGGATACAGAGCTACCCTTGCAGGTACCATGGCAGGGCTGGGCACACAGGAACCGTGCACATAGCCCTCATTGCAGAGCACCCCCATCTCACCTGTCGCTCAGAGCTGACACAGAGCACCTCAGAGTAGGACTTGAACTAACAAACAGCAGCTGCGACAGGTCTGTGACCCTGGGCATCACTCTGTGCGGCCTCCCTCCACCTGGTCTTCCAGAGACTTCCACTGCACCCGGGGCACCAGGCCTCTGTCTCCAACCACCACCCACCCCTCCTCTCCCTGACTCCTGGGTTCCTCTCATTAGGAGAGGGTTTTCTTGAAGTTGTCTCCCACTCATGGGCCAGATAAAATGATTAGAAAACAAGCCAAAGCTGCAGCCCCTTGTCTATCCTGACTCTCAGGAGCCCACACCTGTTCCTTGGACCTGGCCGGTTCAGCAAGTTCCATTTTCTGCAACTGTGAGCCCCTGAGGGGTGATGATTGGCTGACCTGGGCAGCCTTACCGTGCCGGCCAGCCCTCCCCAGGTGTGCCTGGGTTGAGATCAATATAAATACCACTCCAGGCAGCAAGAGCCCCTGCAGCCGTGCCTGACGCCATTTTCTCTGCCCTGTCAGCAGTTTCGGGGCTGGGCTGGTGGGAGGGAGTGAGAGGCCACGGCTTTGTGGGTGGCCCAGTGTGAGTGGGGCTCTGCTGGACTTTCTGCAGCAGTTGCCAGGCTGCCACCTGCTAAAGAAGAGGATGTGTCACCTATACCTGCTGCTGGAATTTCTCCCTGGGCAGAGGTGAGGAAGGAAAAAAGCAGTGGGGGCAGGGACAGGACGGGTATCTCAGGCAGGGAAATGGAAATCTTCCAGAAGAGCACCCAGGGCCAGGACCATCCTGGCTGGCCTGCAGGCACCAAGTCGGCCGGCATGCTGTCACTCGTGTGGCTCTATGGCCCTTCCTCTACGCTTTCAAGTCCTTGTATATATTCAGGTGTTTTACCTGGGACGGGTGGGAATAGTTCAGCAGCAACTGGCCTGGGGCTCAGCTCACGTTTACTCACAGATGCCTCGGCACGGTGCCCCAGCTTTGCAATGAGGATGCTTGTTGCGTGGGGGCTGCTGGCTGAATGGGAGACGATTCCCCACCACTGACCAACTTCAGAATTGTTTACAACTGGAGCAAGTGCCCTGATACGGTTTTCCTCTGTGGAACTGGTGGGTTCTGTGTTTTTTTCTCTTTTTCGTTTTTGGTTCAAGGTAGATTTTATTCCTCTTTTTTGTATTTACAGATATAAGTATGGAAATAATTTATTCATATAAATACATGTATGTGAAGGGAATAATTGTTTATTCTGTTTTTTTTTTAAATTTTATTTCTTTTTAATTTTGAATTTTATTTTATATTTTTATACAGCAGGTTCTTATTGGTTACCTATTTTATACATATAAATGTATACATGCCAATCCCAGTCTCTCAACTCCTCCCACCACCACCCCCCCAACAGCTTTCCACCCTTGTTGTCCATACGTTTGTTGTCTACATGTGTTGCTCTATTTATGCCTTGCAAAATGGTTAACCTGTAGAGTTTTTCTAGGTCCCACATATATGCATGAATATACAAGATTTGTTTTTCTCTTTCTGACTTACTTCACTCTGTATGCCACTCTCTAGATCCATCGACGTCTTGACAAATGACCCAATTTCATTCCTTTTCATGGCTTAGTAATATTCCATTTTATATATGTACCACAACTTTATGCATTCGTCTGTCTGTGGGCATTTAGGTTGCTTCCATTACCTCGATATTGTAAAGAGTGAGGCAATGAACATTGCGGTGAATGTCTCTTTTTGATTTATGGTTTTGTCTGGGTATATGTCCAGAACTGGGATTGCTGTATCATATGGTAATTCTACTGTTAGTTTCTTAAGAAACTCCATATTGTTCTCCATAGTGACTGTATCAATTTATATTCCCAACAATAGTGGAAGAGGGTTCCTTTTCTCCATACCCTTTCCAGCATTTTTTGTTTGTAGATTTTCTGATGATGCCCATTCTACCAGGTGTGAGGTGATACCTCATTGTTGAGTCCATTTCCTTGAGCAAGGGGTAGGTCTTGTCTATTACATATTTGGCTTATGGAACGGTATCTGTGCTAATTTCAAACTCTGGTTTTATGCAGCACCCCAACTCACCTTCCCCCTTAAGCAAGCATAAGTTGGTTTTCTAAATTTGAGACCCTGTTCTGTTTTGTAATTCAGTTCATGTGTAGCCAAGTTCTCATTCCATGTATTAGTGGTACCTTATGATGTTTCTTTTTCTCTGTGACTTTTTTCACTTAGAATCACCGTGCCTCAATCCACTCATTATGCTGGTACGGGCCTGGTGACATAGTTTTCATCGCTGAGAGGTATTCTGTTGTACGTAAGTACCGCAACTTCTTTATCCATTATTTGCTCTCTGGCATATTTAACTTGTGCTGCAGAAGAGGTTCCTGTAAACAGAGCCGTCCCAAATTTTGGGGTGGCTGTGTCTTTTTGATTTTAATTTCCCTAAGCTATAGGACCATAAGTGGAAGTGCCCTAGGCTCTGTTGCTTTGTTTTTTAGATGTTTCAGGAAACACCATACACTTCTCCCAAGTGGCTGTTGGCAATTTACATCCCGCCCATCAGCATAACAAGGCTCCCAGTTCTCCATGGCCTGTCCTGCCTTTCTGGATTTTACACTTTGTTCAGATGGCCCTTTTGACAGGGGGGAATTGAGACTTCATTGTAGTGCAGATTTCCTTTGCAAGCTTGCTTGGTTGGCCAAAAAGGGCGTATGCGTTTTTTCCTGAATATATTCAGGAAAAAACGCATACGCCCTTTTTGGCCAAGTGCATCATTGTCGACGTTCTGCCTCTTTTCCTATGCTTTAAATGCAATTCCAGTCTACCTCCTGAAATCAGTTTCCTGCAATTCTGCCTTGCCTTCAATGCCTCTTCATAGCCTTACCTCAATATATTTTTTGAATATATTTGCCCTTTATAACTCTGCAGGTTTTTGAATTGCAGTGGCCCTTAGCTCCATTTTTCAGCTCTTATTTTTGTGATCTTGCCTCATAACCACAGGATTCCTTCAGGCCCTATTCTTCTTCTGGGGCACCTTGCTGTGCCTTTGGTTTATTCTTCTTACTGATGTGAAATTAGAGTGACATGTGCCCATTGAAACTGCTACAGCTAGTTTCTCACTGGTTCCCCCTATTCCCATTCATCCTCCGCACTAACTGCAGACTGTGCGATACCAGAACTTAAAGGCATTGACTCTCCATGTGGGGATATTGTTAGTAAAGCGGCTGGAATGTCGATCCGGAGTCCCAGGAGAGGAAAAATGAGGTGCGTTTTAGAAACCTTTCCCGATCATATGGTATACCAGTCGCTGGGTTTCCCAAGCATGGTTTAGCTGTAGGAAGATTCCCTTCAACCTGGAGTTTTGGGACCCTTGGAATGAGTAGCATGAAGTATTGCATTAAACTTTTGGCAGTTGCTCACCAAAGCTCACCAATCCTCTCAGCCCCAAGTGTGCAGCCTTATGTCTTATCCAGCTGTGGGTTTATATGTGGTCAATCCAGGTTGCATCACAGCCCCTGAGCAAATTTTGTAAGAATTTTTCTCTCTTTCATTGTTTCTGCATTTTGTTTTTAAAATTTATTTCTATAATGGGGTTTAGCTCAATTTCACTGCTGTGTTTGTGTCACTCTGCACCCACTTGATTCCCTTATGGAGATATATCAATACATGGGTTTTAAGATTCTTATTACTCAGATATATTTCTCTGCGGTGTATAGGGTGTGTTGAGGCCAGTTCATTGAGCAAGGTGTAGATCTTGTCTAATATCTATTTGGCTTATTGAACGGTATCTGTGCTAATTTCAAACTCTAGTTTTATGCATCACCCCACCTCTCCTTTCCCCTTAAGCTGACATAAGTGTGTTTTCTAAATGTGAGACACTGTTCTGTTCTGTAATTCATTTCTTGTGCAGCCATATTTACCCTCCCTCTATAAGTGATATCTTATGATATGTTTCTTTTTCTGTTTGACTTATTTCAAGTAGTATTATCGGACCTAAATCCACTCTTTATCCTTCTACTAGCCTTATTACATTGATTTCATGGTGAAGAGATATTCCATTGTACATAAGTACCACATCTTCTTTATCCATTGTTCTCTTTCCTGGGATATTTAAGGTGTACTGAAGTTGAGGTTCTTGTAAACAGAGTAGCCCTAAACTGTGGTGTGCTTGTGTCTTGTTGATTTTTAGACTTCCCTAGATATACTCCCATGATTGGAAGTGTCCTATGCTCTGTAGCTCTGTTTTTTAGATGATTTAGGAACCACCATACACTTCTCCAGAGTGGCTCTCGGCAGTTCACACACTGCCCATCAGCGTATAAAGGCTCCCTGTTCTCCATGGCCTGTCCTGCATTTCTGGTTTTTACAATTTTTTAGCATGGCCCTTTTGACCGGTGGGAAATGAGACTTCTTTGTTGTGCACATTTGCATTGCTTGCTTGCTTCGTTGCCCATAAAGTGCGTATGCGTTTTTTCCTGGATATAATCAGGAAAAAACGCATACGCCCTTTTGGGCCAACTGCATCATTGTCGAAATTCTGCCGCTTTTCATGTGCTTTAAAGACGAGTCCAATCTATCTCTTGAAATCTGTTTCTTGCAATTCTGTCTTGCATTCAGATCCTCTTCTTTGCCTTACCTCAACATAGTTTTGGACGTTAGTTTTCATTTATAACTCTGCAGGTTTGTGAATTGCAGTGACCCTGAGCTCCATTTTTTAAGTTGCTCTTTTGTGAGCTGGCCTCAAACCCACAGGATTGCTTCAGGCCCTATTTTGGCTCCGGCGAGGCGGGCTGAGCCTTTTTTCAATTCTTATTCTTAATGGGAAATTAGAGTGATATGTGCCCGTCCAAACCCCTACAACTATTCTCTCATTGGTTCCCCCTCTTCCCGTTCATCCTCCTCACAATTTGCAAAATGTGTGAAACAGAAGTTGAAATGTGCTGATTCTCCAAGTGGGGAGATTCTAAGTAACGTGGCTGGAATGGTGAACAGGAGCACCAGGAGAGGATAAATGAGCTGCATTTTAGACACATCTCCCGATCACATGGTGTACAGTCCTCTGGGTTTTCCATGCATGTTTTAGCTGTAGGAAGATCCCTTGAACCTGCAGATTTGGGACCCATTGAATGGGTACCAGGTAGTATTACTTTCAAGGGTGTGCATTTCCTCACCCAACCTCACATTTCTCTTAGTGCAAACAGTTTCCACCCTTATGTCTCATCCTGCTGTGGGTCTAGATGTGTTCAATCCATGTTGCATCACCGTCCCTGAGGAAAAGTTGTAAGAGGTTTTCTCTGTCTCTCTGTCGTTTATTTTCTTCAATTTATTACTATATTGGTTACAGCTGATTTTCAAAGCTCTGTTTCTTGCTGCTGTACATCCACTTGATTCACGTACAGAGAGACATCAGTAAATTCTTTTTCAGATTCTTACCAGTCGTATATATTCTTTTCCGGTGACTTGAGTGTGCTGAGTGCAGTTCTTTTAGCTACCGTGTGGGCCTTGTTGATTATCAGTTTGGTATTTGGAATGGTATCTTTGCTAATTTCAACCTCCTGGATGATGCCTCACCCCTCCCCACCTTTCCCGTTTAGCAGCCTTATGCGTGTTTTCTACATATTTGACTATGTTTTTGTTTTGTAATTTATTTCATGTGTAGCCATTTTGGATTCCACCTTTAAGTGATATCTTATGATATGTGTCTTTTTCTTTTTGAATTATGTCACTTAGAATGATCATACGTAACTCCTCCGGAGTTGTTACAACTGGCCATATTTCATTGATTTCCAGGCTGAATAATATTCCACTCTACCTAAGTACCACATCTCTATCCATTTTTTCCCTCCAGAGACATTTAAGTTATATCCTAGTCGAGGATCTTTTAAACAGAGAGGGGGTAAACATTGGGGTGCCTGTGTCCTCTCAATTTTTGTTTTTCCCAAGATATACGCCCATGAGTGCAAGTGCCCTATGCTCTGTAGCTCATTTTTTAGATGCTTTAGTAAACACAATACACTTCTCCAGAATGGCCGTTGGCAATATACATTTCCACTATAAGTCTCACAGGGCTCCCTCTTCTCCTTGCCCTGTCCTGCATTTCTGTTGTTTACGCTTTATGAAGATGGCTCTTCTGACTGATGCGAAGTGATATCTTTTGTAGTATTGACTTCCAGTGCCCACCTGTTTGGTTGGCTAAAAAAGTGTATGCCCTTTTCTTGAATATATACAGAAAAAAATGCATACACCCTTTTTGGCCAACTGCAATGTTGGCAATATTCAGCTCCTTTTCTTGTGCTTAATGGCGAGTCCTTTCTACCTCCTCAAATCCCTTTCCTGCCATTCTCCCTTGCTTACAAGTCCTTTTCTCTGACTTTCCTCAAGACATTTTTCAGTGATGGATATTTTCAACTCTGCAGTTTCGTGAATTTTACTGCCCCTGAGTTCCATTGTTCAACTTGTGTTTATGGGAACTGGCCACAAAGCAGCGGGATTTCCTCAAGCCCTATACCGTTTCCATGGGCAACCCTAGCCTTTGGTCAATTCGTCTTCCTGATTGGAAATTAGAGTGACATGTGCCTGTCTGAACACCTAGGACTTGTCTCTCATTGTTCTTCATCCTTCCGCTTCATCCTCTGGACAAATTCCAAACTGTACGCAACAGGATGTTGACAGTGCTGACCTCTCCAAGTGGGGAGACTGTTAGTAAAGACGCTGGAGGGGTGAACCCGAGCACCAGGAGATGAGGAGATGAGATGCCTTTTCCAAACTCTTCCCGATCAGACGGTATACCATCCTCTGGGTGTGACAGACATGTTTTAGCAGTAGGAAGAGTCCCATTCATGTAAGGAGAACACCAGGGCTTTTTCAAAATCAGTGTCTGCCCGAAACCCAAACTGGGGAATTTTTTAAGCTACGGCTACACATATGTTCATTAAGGGCCTTGGGAAGTAGGCAGAGTCCAAACTTTAGATGATTGAAGTCTTCAGGGTCAGAAGCACTCACCACCATCTTCCCTTAGGTTACACTTTAACTGTCATTGATAGATGATGTCAATAAAAATATCTATTCTTTTTCAGATTATTTCCCCTTATAGCTTATTGCAAAATGTTGAGTGTAGTTCCCTGTGCTATACAGTAGTTCCTTGTTGATGATCTATTTTATACATAGCAGTGTGTATGTGTTAATCCCAAACTGTTAATTTATCCCTCCTCCCACCTTTCCCCTTTGGTAATAATAAATTATAAGATTTTATACTTCTCAGAAATGGGGGAGCTGAAAGAGAGGTATCATTTTCAATGGAAAAGCATTTAAAACAAGATTGAAGCTTTAACCAAGATTATTAGATGTACATCCTTGGAAAGAAATCACTTCGTTTCTCTAATATTGACCTGACAAATAAGACAAACCTTTTCACTGAACTTGCTTATAATAAAGTGATGGAAATATCAAATGGAAGTGTTAGAAACATCTTATTTTACCCGAGCCTTATACACTGTTCTATGTTAACTACAGTTTGGCTCACACATCTGTTCATTGAGGTTACAATAGTCTCAATTTCTGTTACTGATCCTCCAGAGTGGACCCCAACAAGTGTCCCCCTGCCCAGTGTCATTGGGGCCAACAGATCGAGACTGAGTTTTGTTCACAAGCAAAGGAAACTTTATATTTTGATCAGAGAATGGAGAGGTGAGAGCATGCACTACCCCCTGGGCTGTGGGCTGGGCTGCTGTGTAGAGATCCTGTCAGAGTCAGTGGGAGGGAGGGGGCGGAGCTCTCGAGGGCCGGGTTGGCTGCAGCTCAGGCTCTGTATCGCGGAGTCTGCACTGGGCCCCAGGAGCTGAGGTGTCGTCCCAGCCATTCTGCACTAGGAAATCTGGTCTGAAGTGCCGGGTGTGGAACCTCTGCATGCGGGACCCTAGGAGCACATGAAATTAGACAAAGCACAAAGGATAAAAACGGTTAGACTTGACTTTATTGCCCAGATTCTATTTTTATCTCCCAGGGATTTTTAATGGGCTTTGCTGGGGGCAAACCCCTCCTCTGCCTTTTGTCCCGTTGCTCATTCTTGGAGTGCTGAGGGTGCAGACCCTTCTTCTGTAACTGCTGAGTGCTGAGTTGGGAGCCCTCATACCCGGGGGCGAGGGTCAGAGCTTCTCCCCAGCAGCCTCCAGGTGACGTTGATTGTCCCCAGGCCCCCTGCCTCCCTGCTCGTCCACCTGAGCACCAGCATTGGAAGTGTTATAGATTCTAATGACCTTTAAGGGTCCAGGAAAGAGATGTGCAGAGACGCTGTGGGGGCCGGTTTCACCCCGCCCCACATTTGTTCGGCCACCTTAGGCTGACCGTTTCTGCCAGCCTAGATGCTCTGACCAGTAGTCTGCGCTTTCTTCAATTAGGCCCCTGAATTAACGTACAAACAGCACCAGGTGTCAGAGCCCTGCCCGCTCAACTCCCAGACAGTCCAGAGTCAGTGGTGATCAAGGACCATGATGGCCACTGAGTCAACAGCCTTTTGAAGTAAACAGGAGTCCAGCCAGTCTTATTGGCCACCATCATCACGGTGTCTGTAGGCTTTTCTATGGTGACAGTGTGATATACGGTTCCCCTGCCAAGATTATTAGCTCCCCTCTGGGTGCAGTAAGTCCTGCAAGCAGTAGTCTACTCTTTTGGGACACACTCTTGTTGTTTTATGAGAGAAACTCCAGGTCAAGTGATGTTCACATGAGTCGTCATGGTGCCCTGTTGCCCCCGGTTATCTCTCTGGACGTTGAAGTTGGAAGGCCTCCTCACTCGAGGTTGGTGTGCCCACAGAGCGAACCCTGCAACTTCAGGGCATGGTTGGTGGTTAGGATCACCACGTGGGGTCCTTTTCCCTTAGGAGGGAGGTGGCCTTTGGGGCTGCTGATTTCCAGGTTTTTAGATACCGCCAGTATCTTGGCCAGATGTGGCAGTTGGCCAAGCCCCTTGGTGACCGTAGTTTATCCTACCTGGATGGCATTCTTGCATTGTTCCATTTCAAGTGGTCCCAGTTTTTGCACTAATTCTCCAATGGCGATTCACCTTTCACCGGGAATGTAAAGGTCAAAGGGTTTAGCTAAATTAGGGAGTTCCAGGGCAAGGGTCTGAATTGACTGCTCTTTCCATTCTTGAAAGGCCACTTCTGGATTCTATTCAAAAGGATCATCATCTTTTCCTTTCAGTGTTTCATATAGAGGCCCAGCTAGTAGACTGTAGTTAGGGATCCAGAAGCAGCAAACCCTGGCCTCCCCAGGAACCCCTAAGCTGTCTTCTAGTTTTAGAAAGGGGTAAGGCTGAAAATGGTTTCTTTCCTTTCCTGGGATGGGCTTCTCCGACCTTCTGTGAGAATGAAGCCCAGGCAGGTCACCGCAGTCTGTGATATTTGAGCTTTTTCTTGGACAACTTCTATCCTTTATTGGCTTGGTAGTTCAGAGGCCTCCTTAGTAGGGCTGGCGATCAGAATGTCGTCTGTGTACTGAAGGAGGGTTTCCTTTTCCAGAGGTAGAACTTTTAGGTCTTTAGCTAAGCTTTCCCCAAAGATGGTGTGGGAATTTTTGCACCCTTGGGGCAAGACGGCCCGGAAGTATTGTTTTAGTTGTATGTTGAGTCCTGCCACTCACAAGCCAAAATTTCTTGTGACTCTGGGACTAATGGAATACAAAAGAAGGCATCATTGAAGACTAATACAGAATACCATGTCCTGGTGGTTGGTAGAATGACCAGCAGGGTGTAGGAATTAGGAGCAGCTGGAGGTATATCCTCGGTGGCTTCACTGACTGTCCTGACATCCTTTACCAGGTCCCCAGCAGCCCATGGGGCTCTCGTGGTCAGACCAATCCCAGAATATGGAGCTCACCTGGGCAGGTACCCCACCCCCACCCCAGCCCACGGGGCTCTCGTGGTCAGGCCCCTCCCAGGATACAGAGCTACCCTTGCAGGTACCATGGCAGGGCTGGGCACACAGGAACCGTGCACATAGCCCTCATTGCAGAGCACCCCCAGCTCACCTGTCGCTCAGAGTTGACACAGAGCACCTCAGAGTAGGACTTGAACTAACAAACAGCAGCTGCGACAGGTCTGTGACCCTGGGCATCACTCTGTGCGGCCTCCCTCCACCTGGTCTTCCAGAGACTTCCACTGCACCCGGGGCACCAGGCCTCTGTCTCCAACCACCACCCACCCCTCCTCTCCCTGACTCCTGGGTTCCTCTCATTAGGAGAGGGTTTTCTTGAAGTTGTCTCCCACTCATGGGCCAGATAAAATGATTAGAAAACAAGCCAAAGCTGCAGCCCCTTGTCTATCCTGACTCTCAGGAGCCCACACCTGTTCCTTGGACCTGGCTGTTTCAGCAAGTTCCATTTTCTGCAACTGTGAGCCCCTGAGGGGTGATGATTGGCTGACCTGGGCAGCCTTACCGTGCCGGCCAGCCCTCCCCAGGTGTGCCTGGGTTGAGATCAATATAAATACCACTCCAGGCAGCAAGAGCCCCTGCAGCCGTGCCTGACGCCATTTTCTCTGCCCTGTCAGCAGTCTCGGGGCTGGGCTGGTGGGAGGGAGTGAGAGGCCACGGCTTTGTGGGTGGCCCAGTGTGAGTGGGGCTCTGCTGGACTTTCTGCAGCAGTTGCCAGGCTGCCACCTGCTAAAGAAGAGGATGTGTCACCTATACCTGCTGCTGGAATTTCTCCCTGGGCAGAGGTGAGGAAGGAAAAAAGCAGTGGGGGCAGGGACAGGACGGGTATCTCAGGCAGGGAAATGGAAATCTTCCAGAAGAGCACCCAGGGCCAGGACCATCCTGGCTGGCCTGCAGGCACCAAGTCGGCCGGCATGCTGTCACTCGTGTGGCTCTATGGCCCTTCCTCTACGCTTTCAAGTCCTTGTATATATTCAGGTGTTTTACCTGGGACGGGTGGGAATAGTTCAGCAGCAACTGGCCTGGGGCTCAGCTCACGTTTACTCACAGATGCCTCGGCACGGTGCCCCAGCTTTGCAATGAGGACGCTTGTTGCGTGGGGGCTGCTGGCTGAATGGGAGACGATTCCCCACCACTGACCAACTTCAGAATTGTTTACAACTGGAGCAAGTGCCCTGATACGGTTTTCCTCTGTGGAACTGGTGGGTTCTGTGTTTTTTTTCTCTTTTTCGTTTTTGGTTCAAGGTAGATTTTATTCCTCTTTTTTGTATTTACAGATATAAGTATGGAAATAATTTATTCATATAAATACATGTATGTGAAGGGAATAATTGTTTATTCTGTTTTTTTTTAATTTTATTTCTTTTTAATTTTGAATTTTATTTTATATTTTTATACAGCAGGTTCTTATTGGTTACCTATTTTATACATATAAATGTATACATGCCAATCCCAGTCTCTCAACTCCTCCCACCACCACCCCCCCAACAGCTTTCCACCCTTGTTGTCCATACGTTTGTTGTCTACATGTGTTGCTCTATTTATGCCTTGCAAAATGGTTAACCTGTAGTTTTTCTAGGTCCCACATATATGCATGAATATACAAGATTTGTTTTTCTCTTTCTGACTTACTTCACTCTGTATGCCACTCTCTAGATCCATCGACGTCTTGACAAATGACCCAATTTCATTCCTTTTCATGGCTTAGTAATATTCCATTTTATATATGTACCACAACTTTATGCATTCGTCTGTCTGTGAGCATTTAGGTTGCTTCCATTACCTCGATATTGTAAAGAGTGAGGCAATGAACATTGCGGTGAATGTCTCTTTTTGATTTATGGTTTTGTCTGGGTATATGTCCAGAACTGGGATTGCTGTATCATATGGTAATTCTGTTAGTTTCTTAAGAAACTCCATATTGTTCTCCATAGTGACTGTATCAATTTATATTCCCAACAATAGTGGAAGAGGGTTGCTTTTCTCCACACCCTTTCCAGCATTTTTTGTTTGTAGATTTTCTGATGATGCCCATTCTACCAGGTGTGAGGTGATACCTCATTGTTGAGTCCATTTCCTTGAGCAAGGGGTAGGTCTTGTCTATTACATATTTGGCTTATGGAACGGTATCTGTGCTAATTTCAAACTCTGGTTTTATGCAGCACCCCAACTCACCTTCCCCCTTAAGCAAGCATAAGTTGGTTTTCTAAATTTGAGACCCTGTTTTGTTTTGTAATCCAGTTCCTGTGTAGCCAAGTTTACATTCCGTGTATTAGTGATATCTTATGATGTTTCTTTTTCTGTGTGACTTATTTCAGTTAGAATCATCATACCTGAATCCACTCATTATGCTGGTACGGGCCTGTTGACATAGATTTCATTGCTGAGTGATATTGCATTGTACGTAAGTACCCCAATTTGTTTATCCATTTTTCACTTTCTGCGATATTGAACTTGTACTGTAAATGAGGTTCTTGTAAACAGAGCCGTCCAAAACTTTGGCGTGGCTGTGTCTTTTTGATTTTAATTTCCCTAAGCTATAGGACCATAAGTGGAAGTGCCCTAGGCTCTGTTTCTCTGTTTTTTAGATGTTTCAGGAAACACCATACACTTCTCCCGAGTGGCTGTTGGCAATTTACATCCCGCCCATCAGCATAACAAGGCTCCCAGTTCTCCATGGCCTGTCCTGCCTTTCTGGAGTTCACACTTTTTTCAGATGGCCCTTTTGACCGGGGGGAAGTGAGACTTCATTGTAGTGCAGATTTCCTTTGCAAGCTTGCTTGGTTGGCCAAGAAGGGCGTATGCGTTTTTTCCTGAATATATTCAGGAAAAAATGCATACGCCCTTTTTGGCAAAGTGCATCATTGTCGACGTTCTGCCTCTTTTCCTATGCTTTCAATGCAATTCCAGTCTACCTCCTGAAATGGGTTTCCTGCAATTCTGCCCCGCTTTCAAGTCCTCTTGGCAGCCTTACTTCAGTATATTTTTGGACGATAGCTGTCATTTATAACTCTGAAGGTTTGTGAATTACAGTGCCCCTGAGCTCCTTTCTTCAACTCTCTTTCTTGTGAGCTGGCCGCAACACCGCAGGATTGCTTCAGGCCCTAATCTGGTTCCGGCACGGCACGCTGAGCCTTTGGTTAATTCCTCTTTCTGGTGGGAAATGAGAGTTAAATTTGCCCGTCCAGACACCTTCAGCTAGTCTCTCATTGGTTCTCCCTATTCCTGTTCATCTTCCGCAGAAATTGCAAACTGGGCCAAACAGGAGGTTAAAGGCACTGACTCTCCAAGTCGGGAGAGTGTTAGTAAAGCGTCTGGAATGTTGCACCCGAGTACCAGGGGTCGAAAACTGAGACATATTTGAACACATCTCCCGATCACATGGTTGATCATACTCTGGGTTCCACATGCATGTTTTAGCTGAAGGAAGAATCCCTTAAAGCTCGAGAGTTGAGACCCGTGGAATGAGTACCATGCAATATGACTTCAAAGGGTCTTCATTTGTTCACTGAACCTCTCCAATCCTATCACTGCTGCGTTTATGTCCCTGTACACACGCTTGATTCTCTTTCGGAGACATAGCAATCCATAGGTTTTAAGATACTTACTAGTCAGGTACATTCTTAGGCGTTTAATATGGGGTGTTGAGTCCATTTCGTTGAGCAAGGAGTAGCTCTTGTCTATTCCATATTTGGCTTAAGGAACTTTATCTGTGCTCATTTCAATCTCTGGTTTTATGCAGCACCCAAACTCACCTTTCCCCTTAAGCAAGCATGTTGGTTTTCTGAATTTGAGACCCTGTTTTGTTTTGTAATCCAGTTCCTGTGTAGCCAAGTTTACATTCCGTGTATTAGTGATATCTTATGATGTTTCTTTTTCTGTGTGACTTATTTCAGTTAGAATCATCATACCTGAATCCACTCATTATGCTGCTATGGGCCTGATGACATAGATTTCATTGCTGAGTGATATTGCATTGTACGTAAGTACCACAAATTCTTTATCCATTTTTCACTTTCTGCGATATTGAACTTGTACCGTAAACGAGGTTCTTGTAAACAGAGCCGTCCCAAACTTTGGGGTGGCTGTGTCTTTTTTATTTTAATTTCCCTAAGCTATAGGACCATAAGTCGAAGTGCCCTAGGCTCTGTTGCTCTGTTTTTTAGATGTTTCAGGAAACACCATACACTTCTACTGAGTGGCTGCTGGCAATTTACATCCCGGCCATCAGCATAACAAGGCTCCCAGTTCTCCATGGCCTGTCCTGCCTTTCTGGATTTTACACTTTTTTCAGATGGCCCTTTTGACCGGGGGGAAGTGAGACTTCATTGTAGTGCAGATTTCCTTTGCAAGCTTGCTTGGTTGGCCAAAAAGAGCGTATGCGTTTTTTCCTGAATATATTCAGGAAAAAACGCATACGCCCTTTTTGGCCAAGTGCATCATTGTGGACGTTCTGCCTCTTTTCCTATGCTTTCAGTGCAATTCCAGTCTACCTCCTGAAATCGGTTGCCTGCAATTATGCCCCGCTTTCAAGTCCTCTTGGCAGCCTTACTTCAGTATATTTTTGGACGATAGCTGTCATTTATAACTCTGCAGGTTTGTGAATTACAGTGACCCTCAGCTCCTTTCTTCAACTCGCTTTCTTGTGAGCTGGCCGCAACACCGCAGGATTGCTTCAGGCCCTAATCTGGTTCCGGCACGGCACGCTGAGCCTTTTGTTAATTCCACTTCCTGGTGGGAAATGAGAGTTAAATTTGCCCGTCGAGACACCTCCAGCTAGTCTCTCATTGGTTCTCCCTATTCCTGTTCATCTTCCGCAGAAATTGCAAACTGGGCCAAACAGGAGGTTAAAGGCACTGACTCTCCAAGTCAGGAGAGTGTTAGTAAAGCGTCTGGAATGTTGCACCCGAGTACCAGGGGTCGAAAACTGAGACATATTTGAACACATCTCCCGATCACATGGTTGATCATACTCTGGGTTCCACATGCATGTTTTAGCTGAAGGAAGAATCCCTTAAAGCTCGAGAGTTGAGACCCGTGGAATGAGTACCATGCAATATGACTTCAAAGGGTCTTCATTTGTTCACTGAACCTCTCCAATCCTATCACTGCTGCGTTTATGTCCCTGTACACACGCTTGATTCTCTTTCGGAGACATAGCAATCCATAGGTTTTAAGATACTTACTAGTCAGGTACATTCTTAGGCGTTTAATATGGGGTGTTGAGTCCATTTCGTTGAGCAAGGAGTAGCTCTTGTCTATTCCATATTTGGCTTGAGGAACTTTATCTGTGCTCATTTCAATCTCTGGTTTTATGCAGCACCCAAACTCACCTTTCCCCTTAAGCAAGCATGTTGGTTTTCTGAATTTGAGACCCTGTTTTGTTTTGTAATCCAGTTCCTGTGTAGCCAAGTTTACATTCCGTGTATTAGTGATATCTTATGATGTTTCTTTTTCTGTGTGACTTATTTCAGTTAGAATCATCATACCTGAATCCACTCATTATGCTGCTATGGGCCTGATGACATAGATTTCATTGCTGAGTGATATTGCATTGTACGTAAGTACCACAAATTCTTTATCCATTTTTCACTTTCTGCGATATTGAACTTGTACCGTAAACGAGGTTCTTGTAAACAGAGCCGTCCCAAACTTTGGGGTGGCTGTGTCTTTTTTATTTTAATTTCCCTAAGCTATAGGACCATAAGTCGAAGTGCCCTAGGCTCTGTTGCTCTGTTTTTTAGATGTTTCAGGAAACACCATACACTTCTACTGAGTAGCTGCTGGCAATTTACATCCCGGCCATCAGCATAACAAGGCTCCCAGTTCTCCATGGCCTGTCCTGCCTTTCTGGATTTTACACTTTTTTCAGATGGCCCTTTTGACCGGGGGGAAGTGAGACTTCATTGTAGTGCAGATTTCCTTTGCAAGCTTGCTTGGTTGGCCAAAAAGAGCGTATGCGTTTTTTCCTGAATATATTCAGGAAAAAACGCATACGCTCTTTTTGGCCAAGTGCATCATTGTGGACGTTCTGCCTCTTTTCCTATGCTTTCAGTGCAATTCCAGTCTACCTCCTGAAATCGGTTGCCTGCAATTATGCCCCGCTTTCAAGTCCTCTTGGCAGCCTTACTTCAGTATATTTTTGGACGATAGCTGTCATTTATAACTCTGCAGGTTTGTGAATTACAGTGCCCCTCAGCTCCTTTCTTCAACTCGCTTTCTTGTGAGCTGGCCGCAACACCGCAGGATTGCTTCAGGCCCTAATCTGGTTCCGGCACGGCACGCTGAGCCTTTTGTTAATTCCACTTCCTAGTGGGAAATGAGAGTTAAATTTGCCCGTCCAGTCACCTCCAGCTAGTCTCTCATTGGTTCTCCCTATTCCTGTTCATCTTCCGCAGAAATTGCAAATTGGGCCAAACAGGAGGTTAAAGGCACTGACTCTCCAAGTCGGGAGAGTGTTAGTAAAGCGTCTGGAATGTTGCACCCGAGTACCAGGGGTCGAAAACTGAGACATATTGGAACACGTCTCTCGATCACATGGTTGATCATACTCTGGGTTCCACATGCATGTTTTAGGTGAAGGAAGAATCCCTTAAACCTGGAGAGTTGAGACCCGTGGAATGGGTACCATGCAATATGACTTCAAAGGGTCTTCATTTGCTCATCGAACCTCTCCAATCCTATCACTGCTGCGTTTATGCCCCTGTACACACGCTTGATTCTCTTTCGGAGACATAGCAATCCATAGGTTTTAAGATACTTACTAGTCAGTTACATTCTTAGGCGTTTAATATGGGGTGTTGAGTCCATTTTGTTGAGCAAGGAGTAGCTCTTGTCTATTCCATATTTGGCTTAAGGAACTTTATCTGTGCTCATTTCAATCTCTGGTTTTATGCAGCACCCCAACTCACCTTTCCCCTTAAGCAAGCATAAGTTTGTTTTCTACATTTGAGAACCTGTTCTGTTTTGTAATCCAGTTCCTGTGTAGCCAAGTTTACATTCCGTGTATTAGTGATATCTTATGATGTTTCTTTTTCTGTGTGACTTATTTCAGTTAGAATCATCATACCTGAATCCACTCATTATGCTGCTATGGGCCTGATGACACAGATTTCATTGCTGAGTGATATTGCATTGTACGTAAGTACCACAAATTCTTTATCCATTTTTCACTTTCTGCGATATTGAACTTGTACCGTAAACGAGGTTCTTGTAAACAGAGCCGTCCCAAACTTTGGGGTGGCTGTGTCTTTTTGATTTTAATTTCCCTAAGCTATAGGACCATAAGTGGAAGTGCCCTAGGCTCTGTTTCCCTGTTTTTTAGATGTTTCAGGAAACACCATACACTTCTCCCGAGTGGCTGTTGGCAATTTACATCCCGCCCATCAGCATAACAAGGCTCCCAGTTCTCCATGGGCTGTCCTGCCTTTCTGGATTTTACACTTTTTTCAGATGGCCCTTTTGACCGGGGGGAAGTGAGACTTCATTGTAGTGCAGATTTCCTTTGCAAGCTTGCTTGGTTGGCCAAAATGGGCGTATGCGTTTTTTCCTGAATATATTCAGGAAAAAACGCATACGCCCTTTTTGGCCAAGTGCATCATTGTCGACGTTCTGCCTCTTTTCCTATGCTTTAAATGCAATTCCAGTCTACCTCCTATAATCGGTTGCCTGCAATTCTGCCCCGCTTTCAAGTCCTCTTGGCAGCCTTACTTCAGTATATTTTTGGACGATAGCTGTCATTTATAACTCTGCAGGTTTGTGAATTACAGTGTCCCTGAGCTCCTTTCTTCAACTCGCTTTCTTGTGAGCTGGCCGCAACACCACAGGTTTGCTTCAGGCCCTAATCTGGTTCCGGCACGGCACGCTGAGCCTTTGGTTAATTCCACTTCCTGGTGGGAAATGAGAGTTAAATTTCCCGTCCAGTCACCTCCAGCTAGTCTCTCATTGGTTCTCCCTATTCCTGTTCATCTTCCCTAGAAATTGCAAACTGGGCCAAACAGGAGGTTAAAGGCACTGACTCTCCAAGTCGGGAGAGTGTTAGTTAAGCATCTGGAATGTTGCACCCGAGTACCAGGGGTCGAAAACTGAGACATATTTGAACACGTCTCCGGATCACATGGTTGATCATACTTTGGGTTCCACATACATGTTTTAGCTGAAGGAAGAATCCCTTAAACCTGGAGAGTTGAGACCCGTGGAATGGGTACCATGCAATATGACTTCAAAGGGTCTGCATTTGCTCACCGAACCTCTCCAATCCTATCACTGCTGCGTTTATGCCCCTGAACACATGCTTGTTTCTCTTTCAGAGACATAGCAATCCATAGGTTTTAAGGTACTTACTAGTCAGGTACATTCTTTGGCATTTAATATGTGGTGTTGAGTCCATTTTGTTGAGCAAGGAGTAGCTCTTGTCTATTCCATATTTGGCTTAAGGAACTTTATCTGTGCTCATTTCAATCTCTGGTTTTATGCAGCACCCCAACTCACCTTTCCCCTTAAGCAAGCATAAGTTGGTTTTCTACATTTGAGATCCTGTTCTGTTTTGTAATCCAGTTCCTGTGTAGCCAAGTTTACATTCCGTGTATTAGTGATGTCTTATGATATTTCTATTTCTGTGTGACTTATTTCAGTTAGAATCATCATACCTGAATCCACTCATTATGCTGCTATGGGCCTGATGACATAGATTTCATTGCTGAGTGATATTGCATTGTACGTAAGTACCACAAATTCTTTATCCATTTTTCACTTTCTGCGATATTGAACTTGTACCGTAAACGAGGTTCTTGTAAACAGAGCCGTCCCAAATTTTGGGGTGGCTGTGTCTTTTTGATTTTAATTTCCCTAAGCTATAGGACCCTAAGTGGAAGTGCCCTAGGCTCTGTTGCTCTGTTTTTTAGATGTTTCAGGAAACACCATACACTTCTCCCGAGTGGCTGTTGGCAATTTACATCCCGCCCTTCAGCATAACAAGGCTCCCAGTAATCCATGGCCTGTCCTGCCTTTCTGGATTTTACACTTTTTTCAGATGGCCCTTTTGACCGGGGGGAAGTGAGACTTCATTGTAGTGCAGATTTCCTTTGCAAGCTTGCTTGGTTGGCCAAAAAGTGCGTATGCGTTTTTTCCTGAATATATTCAGGAAAAAACGCATACGCCCTTTTTGGCCAAGTGCATCATTGTCGACGTTCTGCCTCTTTTCCTATGCTTTAAATGCAATTCCAGTCTACCTCCTGAAATCGGTTGCCTGCAATTCTGCCCCGCTTTCAAGTCCTCTTGGCAGCCTTACTTCAGTATATTTTTGGACGATAGCTGTCATTTATAACTCTGCAGGTTTGTGAATTACAGTGCCCCTCAGCTCCTTTCTTCAACTCGCTTTCTTGTGAGCTGGCCGCAACACCGCAGGATTGCTTCAGGCCCTAATCTGGTTCCGGCACGGCACGCTGAGCCTTTGGTTAATTCCACTTCCTGGTGGGAAATGAGAGTTAAATTTGCCCGTCCAGACACCTGCAGCTAGTCTCTCATTGGTTCTCCCTATTCCTGTTCATCTTCCCTAGAAATTGCAAACTGGGCCAAACAGGAGGTTAAAGGCACTGACTCTCCAAGTCGGGAGAGTGTTATTAAAGCGTCTGGAATGTTGCACCCGAGTACCAGGGGTCGAAAACTGAGACATATTTGAACACGTCTCCCGATCACATGGTTGATCATACTCTGGGTTCCACATGCATGTTTTAGCTGAAGGAAGAATCCCTTAAACCTGGAGAGTTGAGACCCGTGGAATGAGTACCATGCAATATGACTTCAAAGTGTGTTCATTTGTTCACTGAACCTCTCCAATCCTATCACTGCTGCGTTTATGTCCCTGTACACACGCTTGATTCTCTTTTGGAGACATAGCAATCCATAGGTTTTAAGATACTTACTAGTCAGGTACATTCTTAGGCGTTTAATATGGGGTGTTGAGTCCATTTCGTTGAGCAAGGAGTAGCTCTTGTCTATTCCATATTTGGCTTAAGGAACTTTATCTGTGCTCATTTCAATCTCTGGTTTTATGCAGCACCCCAACTCACCTTTCCCCTTAAGCAAGCATAAGTTTGTTTTCTACATTTGAGAACCTGTTCTGTTTTGTAATCCAGTTCCTGTGTAGCCAAGTTTACATTCCGTGTATTAGTGATATCTTATGATGTTTCTTTTTCTGTGTGACTTATTTCAGTTAGAATCATCATACCTGAATCCACTCATTATGCTGCTATGGGCCTGATGACACAGATTTCATTGCTGAGTGATATTGCATTGTACGTAAGTACCACAAATTCTTTATCCATTTTTCACTTTCTGCGATATTGAACTTGTACCGTAAACGAGGTTCTTGTAAACAGAGCCGTCCCAAACTTTGGGGTGGCTGTGTCTTTTTGATTTTAATTTCCCTAAGCTATAGGACCATAAGTGGAAGTGCCCTAGGCTCTGTTTCCCTGTTTTTTAGATGTTTCAGGAAACACCATACACTTCTCCCGAGTGGCTGTTGGCAATTTACATCCCGCCCATCAGCATAACAAGGCTCCCAGTTCTCCATGGCCTGTCCTGCCTTTCTGGATTTTACACTTTTTTCAGATGGCCCTTTTGACCGGGGGGAAGTGAGACTTCATTGTAGTGCAGATTTCCTTTGCAAGCTTGCTTGGTTGGCCAAAATGTGCGTATGCGTTTTTTCCTGAATATATTCAGGAAAAAACGCATACGCCCTTTTTGGCCAAGTGCATCATTGTCGACGTTCTGCCTCTTTTCCTATGCTTTAAATGCAATTCCAGTCTACCTCCTATAATCGGTTGCCTGCAATTCTGCCCCGCTTTCAAGTCCTCTTGGCAGCCTTACTTCAGTATATTTTTGGACGATAGCTGTCATTTATAACTCTGCAGGTTTGTGAATTACAGTGTCCCTGAGCTCCTTTCTTCAACTCGCTTTCTTGTGAGCTGGCCGCAACACCACAGGTTTGCTTCAGGCCCTAATCTGGTTCCGGCACGGCACGCTGAGCCTTTGGTTAATTCCACTTCCTGGTGGGAAATGAGAGTTAAATTTCCCGTCCAGTCACCTCCAGCTAGTCTCTCATTGGTTCTCCCTATTCCTGTTCATCTTCCCTAGAAATTGCAAACTGGGCCAAACAGGAGGTTAAAGGCACTGACTCTCCAAGTCGGGAGAGTGTTAGTTAAGCATCTGGAATGTTGCACCCGAGTACCAGGGGTCGAAAACTGAGACATATTTGAACACGTCTCCGGATCACATGGTTGATCATACTTTGGGTTCCACATACATGTTTTAGCTGAAGGAAGAATCCCTTAAACCTGGAGAGTTGAGACCCGTGGAATGGGTACCATGCAATATGACTTCAAAGGGTCTGCATTTGCTCACCGAACCTCTCCAATCCTATCACTGCTGCGTTTATGCCCCTGAACACATGCTTGTTTCTCTTTCAGAGACATAGCAATCCATAGGTTTTAAGGTACTTACTAGTCAGGTACATTCTTTGGCATTTAATATGTGGTGTTGAGTCCATTTTGTTGAGCAAGGAGTAGCTCTTGTCTATTCCATATTTGGCTTAAGGAACTTTATCTGTGCTCATTTCAATCTCTGGTTTTATGCAGCACCCCAACTCACCTTTCCCCTTAAGCAAGCATAAGTTGGTTTTCTACATTTGAGATCCTGTTCTGTTTTGTAATCCAGTTCCTGTGTAGCCAAGTTTACATTCCGTGTATTAGTGATGTCTTATGATATTTCTATTTCTGTGTGACTTATTTCAGTTAGAATCATCATACCTGAATCCACTCATTATGCTGCTATGGGCCTGATGACATAGATTTCATTGCTGAGTGATATTGCATTGTACGTAAGTACCACAAATTCTTTATCCATTTTTCACTTTCTGCGATATTGAACTTGTACCGTAAACGAGGTTCTTGTAAACAGAGCCGTCCCAAATTTTGGGGTGGCTGTGTCTTTTTGATTTTAATTTCCCTAAGCTATAGGACCCTAAGTGGAAGTGCCCTAGGCTCTGTTGCTCTGTTTTTTAGATGTTTCAGGAAACACCATACACTTCTCCCGAGTGGCTGTTGGCAATTTACATCCCGCCCTTCAGCATAACAAGGCTCCCAGTAATCCATGGCCTGTCCTGCCTTTCTGGATTTTACACTTTTTTCAGATGGCCCTTTTGACCGGGGGGAAGTGAGACTTCATTGTAGTGCAGATTTCCTTTGCAAGCTTGCTTGGTTGGCCAAAAAGTGCGTATGCGTTTTTTCCTGAATATATTCAGGAAAAAACGCATACGCCCTTTTTGGCCAAGTGCATCATTGTCGACGTTCTGCCTCTTTTCCTATGCTTTAAATGCAATTCCAGTCTACCTCCTGAAATCGGTTGCCTGCAATTCTGCCCCGCTTTCAAGTCCTCTTGGCAGCCTTACTTCAGTATATTTTTGGACGATAGCTGTCATTTATAACTCTGCAGGTTTGTGAATTACAGTGCCCCTCAGCTCCTTTCTTCAACTCGCTTTCTTGTGAGCTGGCCGCAACACCGCAGGATTGCTTCAGGCCCTAATCTGGTTCCGGCACGGCACGCTGAGCCTTTGGTTAATTCCACTTCCTGGTGGGAAATGAGAGTTAAATTTGCCCGTCCAGTCACCTGCAGCTAGTCTCTCATTGGTTCTCCCTATTCCTGTTCATCTTCCCTAGAAATTGCAAACTGGGCCAAACAGGAGGTTAAAGGCACTGACTCTCCAAGTCGGGAGAGTGTTATTAAAGCGTCTGGAATGTTGCACCCGAGTACCAGGGGTCGAAAACTGAGACATATTTGAACACGTCTCCCGATCACATGGTTGATCATACTCTGGGTTCCACATGCATGTTTTAGCTGAAGGAAGAATCCCTTAAACCTGGAGAGTTGAGACCCGTGGAATGAGTACCATGCAATATGACTTCAAAGTGTGTTCATTTGTTCACTGAACCTCTCCAATCCTATCACTGCTGCGTTTATGTCCCTGTACACACGCTTGATTCTCTTTTGGAGACATAGCAATCCATAGGTTTTAAGATACTTACTAGTCAGGTACATTCTTAGGCGTTTAATATGGGGTGTTGAGTCCATTTCGTTGAGCAAGGAGTAGCTCTTGTCTATTCCATATTTGGCTTAAGGAACTTTATCTGTGCTCATTTCAATCTCTGGTTTTATGCAGCACCGCAACTCACCTTTCCCCTTAAGCAAGCATGTTGGTTTTCTGAATTTGAGACCCTGTTTTGTTTTGTAATCCAGTTCCTGTGTAGCCAAGTTTACATTCCGTGTATTAGTGATATCTTATGATGTTTCTTTTTCTGTGTGACTTATTTCAGTTAGAATCATCATACCTGAATCCACTCATTATGCTGCTACGGGCCTGTTGACATAGATTTCATTGCTGAGTGATATTGCATTGTACATAGGTACCACAACTTCTTTATCCATTTTTCACTTTCTGCGATATTGAACTTGTACCGTAAACGAGGTTCTTGTAAACAGAGCCATCCCAAACTTTGGAGTGGCTGTGTCTTTTTGATTTTAATTTCCCTAAGCTATAGGACCATAAGTGGAAGTGCCTTAGGCTCTGTTTCCCTGTTTTTTAGATGTTTTAGGAAACACCATACACTTCTCCCGAGTGGCTGTTGGCAATTTACATCCAGCCCATCAGCATAACAAGGCTCCCAGTTCTCCATGGCCTGTCCTGCCTTTCTGGATTTTACACTTTTTTCAGATGGCCCTTTTGACCGGGGGGAAGTGAGACTTCATTGTTGTGGAGATTTCCTTTGCAAGCTTGCTTGGTTGGCCAAAAAGTGCGTATGCGTTTTTTCCTGAATATATTCAGAAAAAAACGCATACGCCCTTTTTGGCCAAGTGCATCATTGTCGATGTTCTGCCTCTTTTCCTATGCTTTAAAAGCAATTCCAGTCTACCTCCTGAAATCGGTTGCCTGCAATTCTGCCCCGCTTTCAAGTCCTCTTGGCAGCCTTACTTCAGTATATTTTTGGATGATAGCTGTCATTTATAACTCTGCAGGTTTGTGAATTACAGTGCCCCTGAGCTCCTTTCTTCAACTCGCTTTCTTGTGAGATGGCCGCAACACCGCAGGATTGCTTCAGGCCCTAATCTGGTTCCGGCACGGCACGCTGAGCCTTTGGTTAATTCCTCTTCCTGGTGGGAAATGAGAGTTAAATTTGCCCGTCCAGACACCTCCAGCTAGTCTCTCATTGGTTCTCCCTATTCCTGTTCATCTTCAACAGAAATTGCAAACTGGGCCAAACAGGAGGTTAAAGGCACTGACTCTCCAAGTAGGGAGAGTGTTAGTAAAGCGTCTGGAATGTTGCACCCGAGTACCAGGGGACGAGAACTGAGACATATTGGAACACGTCTCCCGATCACACGGTTGATCATACTCTGTGTTCCACATGCATGTTTTATCTGAAGGATGAATGTCTTAAACCTGGAGATTTGAGACCCATGGAATGGGTACCATGCAATATGACTTCAAAGGGTCTTCATTTGCTCACCGAACCTCTCTAATCCTGTCACTGCTGCCGTTATGCCCCTGTACACACGCTTGATTCTCTTTCAGAGCCATTGTAATCCATAGGTTTTAAGATACTTACTAGTCAGGTACATTCTTAGGCGTTTAATATGGGGTGTTGAGTCCATTTCGTTGAGCAAGGAGTAGCTCTTGTCTATTCCATATTTGGGTTAAGGAACTTTATCTGTGCTCATTTCAGTCTCTGGTTTTATGCAGCACCCCAACTCACCTTTCCCCTTAAGCAAGCATAAGTGGGTTTTCTACATTTGAGACCCTGTTCTGTTTTGTAATCCAATTCCTGTGCAGCCAAGTTTACATTCTGTGTATTAGTGATATCTTATGATGTTTCTTTTTCTGTGTGAATTATTTCAGTTAGAATCATCATACCTGAATCCCCTCATTATGCTGCTATGGGTCTGATGACATAGATTTCATTGCTGAGTGATATTGCATTGTACGTAAGTACCACAACTTCTTTATCCAGTTTTCACTTTCTGCGATATTGAACTTGTACCGTAAACGAGGTTCTTGTAAACAGAGCCGTCCCAAACTTTGGGGTGGCTGTGTCTTTTTGATTTTAATTTCCCTAAGGTATAGGACCATAAGTGGAAGTGCCCTAGGCTCTGTTGCTCTGTTTTTTAGATGTTTCAGGAAACACCATACACTTCTCCCTAGTGGCTGTTGGGAATTTACATCCCGCCCATCAGCATAACAAGGCTCCCAGTTCTCCATGGCCTGTCCTGCCTTTCTGGATTTTACACTTTTTTCAGATGGCCCTTTTGACCGGGGGAAGTGAGACTTCATTGTAGGGCAGATTTCCTTTGCAAGCTTGCTTGGTTGGCCAAAAAGGGCATATGCGTTTTTTCCTGAATATATTCAGGAAAAAACGCATATGCCCTTTTTGGCCAAGTGCATCATTGCCGACGTTTTGCCTCTTTTCCTATGCTTTAAATGCAATTCAAGTCTACCTCCTGAAATCGGTTTCCTGCAATTGTGCCCCACATTCAAGTCCTCTTGGCAGCCTTACTTCAGTATATTTGTGGACGATAGCTGTCATTTATAACTCTGTAGGTTTGTGAATTACAGTGCCCCTGAGATCCTTTCTTCAACTCGCTTTCTTGTGAGCTGGCCGCAACACCGCCGGATTGCTTCAGGCCCTAATCTGGTTCCGGCACGGCATGCTGATCCTTTGGTTAATTCCTCTTTCTGGTGGGAAATGAGAGGTAAATTTCCCCATCCAGACACCTCCAGCTAGTCTCTCATTGGTTCTCCCTATTCCTGTTCATCTTCCGCAGAAATTGCAAACTGGGCCAAACAGGAGGTTAAAGGCACTGACTCTCTAAGTCGGGAGAGTGTTAGTAAAGCATCTTGAATGTTGCACCCGAGTACCAGGGGACGAAAACTGAGACATATTTGAACACGTCTCCCTATCACACAGTTGATCATACTCTGGGTTCCACATGCATGTTTTAGCTGAAGGAAGAATCCCTTAAACCTGGAGTGTTGAGACCCGTGGAATGGGTACCATGCAATATGACTTCAAAGGGTCTTCATTTGCTCACCGAACCTCTCCAATCCTATCACTGCTGCGTTTATGCCCCTGTACACACGCTTGATTCTCTTTCGGAGACATAGCAATCCATAGGTTTTAAGATAATTACTAGTCAGGTACATTCTTAGGCGTATAATATGGGGTGTTGAGTCCATTTCGTTGAGCAAGGAGTAGCTCTTGTCTATTCCATATTTGGCTTCAGGAACTTTATCTGTGCTCATTTCACTCTCTGGTTTTATGCAGCACCCCAACTCACCTTTCCCCTTAAGCAAGCATAAGTTGGTTTTCTAAATTTGAGACCCTGTTCTGTTTTGTAATCCAGTTCCTGTGTAGCCAAGTTTACATTCCGTGTATTAGTGATATCTTATGATGTTTCTTTTTCTGTGTGACTTATTTCAGTTAGAATCATCACACCTGAATCCACTCATTATGCTGCCACGGGCCTGATGACATAGATTTCATTGCTGAGTGATATTGCATTGTACGTAAGTACCACAACTTCTTTATCCAGTTTTCACTTTCTGCGATATTGAACTTGTACCGTAAACGAGGTTCTTGTAAACAGAGCCGTCCCAAACATTGGGGTGGCTGTGTCTTTTTTATTTTAATTTCCCTAAGCTATAGGACCATAAGTGGAAGTGCCCTAGGCTCTGTTGCTCTGTTTTTTAGATGTTTCAGGAAACACCATACACTTCTACTGAGTGGCTGCTGGCAATTTACATCCCGGCCATCAGCATAACAAGGCTCCCAGTTCTCCATGGCCTGTCCTGCCTTTCTGGATTTTACACTTTTTTCAGATGGCCCTTTTGACCGGGGGGAAGTGAGACTTCATTGTAGTGCAGATTTCCTTTGCAAGCTTGCTTGGTTGGCCAAAAAGAGCGTATGCGTTTTTTCCTGAATATATTCAGGAAAAAACGCATAGGCTCTTTTTGGCCAAGTGCATCATTGTGGACGTTCTGCCTCTTTTCCTATGCTTTCAGTGCAATTCCAGTCTACCTCCTGAAATCGGTTGCCTGCAATTATGCCCTGCTTTCAAGTCCTCTTGGCAGCCTTACTTCAGTATATTTTTGGACGATAGCTGTCATTTATAACTCTGCAGGTTTGTGAATTACAGTGCCCCTCAGCTCCTTTCTTCAACTCGCTTTCTTGTGAGCTGGCC